>NC_025697.1:6113491-6144671 GCF_000633955.1 Camelina sativa | reverse complement strand
TTTTTGATCAAAAAAAAAAAAAAAAGATGGATCATCTTATTTATCTGGTAACTCCAAAATATGCGTAGGTTTTACTTTTCCCTGTAAATTACTAGTCAAATCTTGCAATTATTAACAAGACTTTTCAAAAGGCTATTATTATATATTCTCTTTTAATTCTAGACTTATTTTTTTATCCAAATTTTCTAGACTTATCTTCTCAAAACAAAAAAAATCATACACAATTTGTCATGTCCATTTCTTGTTGTTTTTTTTTTTCTAAAAAAATTGTGAATAGCAATATATGATAATTTTTCTTGTCAGCCTATAGTGAAACTTTAAATATGCGAAGAATATTCTAATAGATCCACATTTCAATGGCATTATGCTTTGATTGATAACATGACTTAACATTGAGTTAAATTGAGTTATGGACTTAACTCATAGATTATTCAAAAATGTTACCAATCAACAACAAAATTAAAAATTTTAAAGTTGAGTTTGAGTTACAATGTGTTATGGTTGACTTACAATTTCGAGTTATATCCTTTGTAAAATTGTTAACTCAAAACATTATTCAACATCATGAAAATTTTCATGAGTTAAGATGTGGTAAGTTGAGTTATCTTTTTTTTTTAATTAAAAAACGAAAATTCAGTTATATAATACAAAAAATTATTGTTTTTGTTTTTACTTAATTCATATATCAATAAAAATAATTTTCACTGTTTTTCTTTTATTTAATAACTTTTTAATTAGTTATATTATATTTTTCCTAAATTATTATTTTTATTATCATTTGAAATGAAAATAGGCATAGACCTAAATATGATAAGATTGTAAATATTATGGCATGCATGTAGTTAATTTTTTAATTTGCAATGTAACAAAGAAGTTTAGTTAAATTTGTGTATATTAAAATTATTTTATTATTTATATATTATTTTATAATTTTGTGAAATATATTCACTAATATTTTAATAATTATAATCAAATAATACAGCAACATCTACCACAAAATGACATCAATCAGTAATTTTGATAGGATTAATAAATCATAATTTTACAGCAATCCATTACATCAAAGCTGTTTTTACAACATAATTTTTACTGCAATTTACATTGAATTATAATATTCTGTCCAACTCAACTTCAATAAATCACTAAATCATGTTACCAATTAGAGTAATCATGTTATCAACAATATTCTACTTAACTACAGAATCCACTTTTTGAAGGACAGAAAAAAAGAAAAAGAAAGTGTCCCCTAATGCATTTAAAAATATTCTACAGTAGGGTTTAAATTCAAAACTGTACCCATCTAAATTTATGAAAATAAATGACGCTGCAGCCAAAGCCTTAAAAGAAAGAAAATGTATAGAACCTTTTTTTGGTTTCACGTGAATATTATCAAAGAAAGAAGATCTAATTCCATCGAAAGGTGTCATCAAAAGACAGCAATAGTTCAGGATGCTACTGTACTATATACCACCACTTCATTTTTCATTGCTGTCGGTGCTCTAGCAAATTTACGGTAAACCCATCTTCAAATTATATAGCTCCCCTTCACAAACCTAATAAATGAATGTGGGTTCTCATTGTTGTTGCACAAAAAGAAAAAAAAAATAGTGGGTTCTTAATTCTATTTAAAATTTGTTTTGTCAATTTATGAACTGGATTCGAGTTTAGAAAAGTACTTCAGTTTCATAAGCCTCTTGCGCTCTCGATTACACAGTGGAATAAATTAATAATAATGCAATATGCTTTCTTCTTTTCACTGACGGATAAAAGTGGAAAGATATTTATATCACTTTAATATATACAGTAAAACCTCTATAAATTAATACTCTATAAATTAATAAACACTATAAATTAATAAATTTTGCTGATCCCAAGTCGGGCCAGTGTAAAAATTAACAATATTCGATAAGATAATAAGATAATAATTTTTTTGAAATCTCCTTATAAAATATGGTCCCAATAATATCATAAATTAATAATTATGTAAATATATATATATATATATATATACTGATATAATAGTGTATGTTTCTCCTAAAGCTCAATTCTATAGAACAATTGTAATGTTGTATTTTCAACCTATAATAATATCTCTAAAATATTTTATAACATGTCATACAAATAATTAAAATTTAAAGTTTTAATTTTTAGATATGCATCATTTACAATTTGATAATTTGACAGATTATTAAAATAGGAGAATTGATATTGTTATTCATAGATTTAAATTTATGTGTCTCATGTGTATAAGTCAATTTGTCTATAATATTTGTAATTTATTGTAAATAGTGTTTTCTAAATATTATAAGTTCAATTCCTAAACCATAAAATTTATAACATCCGAAAGTTTAATCTTATTTTGCTATAGTTGTTCCAATTCATAATTTTTTAAAAAATAAACAATTAAAAATATATCTATAAATTAATAATTATTAATTTATACTATAAAATAATAATTATTAATTTATAGATAAATTAATAATATTATAAATTAATAAAATGTCTTAGTCCCAACATTATTAATTTATAGAGGTTTTACTGTATATTTCTCGTTTGCCCAAAAAAAAAAATGTATATATTTCCCATCAATATTATTGTCTCGAAAAACCTCATCTTAGTTTGTTGCCCTAAAGAAAAATATCATGTTAATCACACTTGTTTTGGTGTCAATCTCAATTGTTAATTTCAATTAAAATACTAGATGCATATGTAATAATTTAATAAAAATGTTGGTGACGAATGAATGCTCATGTTCCAAAACCTCTAATAAAAAAACGTGAACTTCTATAAATGTTGGCATCCAAAAAGTAAGAGAAAAGTTGAATGGAGTTACCCGTTAAATTAATCAAGATACAAATGTAATCAATCTATCAAAACCTTATACTATATCTCCCCCCTGCACATCCAAACAGAATCCAAGATTGCAATAGCTTTATCCAATGACTGATTGACACGCGTCAAAAGGTACCATCACTGTCAGCTTTCCCTCTCGCTCCACCTACATACTTCTTCTGAGTGAGTTTAGACTTTAGAGAGAGAGGGATAAAGAGAACAAACATTATTATTACAAATCGGAGAATAGAGTTTAAAAGAGTTCAAGAGAGAGAAGAGAAGAAGAGAGATCGGAGAGATGTGTAGTAAAAGCAGTCCGGTCGGAGAAGAGAAACAGAGTACGAGGACATCAAAGAGGATCAAGAAGAGGAAAAACAGAGAAGCTACAACCATGGACAAGTCGTCTCCTTCGAATCTTGAAGCGTCTCGTAAGATCAGAACGAAAACGAAAAAACCCAAATTCCTCAGTCTCAAGCTCGAACTCAACACTTCTTCCCACGAGATCGACGAGGATCCCAGAACCAAGAAGAGCGACAATAAGAAAAAAAAGAAGGAGAACAAAAAACAGAGCGACAAGAAAAAAGACCCTTTCACGACGCCGTTTAAGGAGAAGAAGAGAGTTGAGACTACTAGTCTCGGAGGAGGAGGAGGAGGAGGAGAGAAAGAAGAGGACCAGTACGACACCGTCGCGGCTTACCTTTTCAATTCCGCCACCGATAGTACAATCTCTTCGATCCACGATCTCCTCCCTTCCTCGGCCGCCGCCGATGTAGATTGCCGCGGAGAAAGGAACAACCTGTCACCCTACGATCGTCAGGAGCACGGATCGTCGTCTTCTTCGCTTCTACGTACGGCTATGAGGAAAGGAAAGAGTGAGGAGGAGGAGACGACGGAGGAACGGTGGGTTAGTTATTCAGAGGTGGTTGAGGAAGTGATGAGTCGGAGCGGAACCCCACGGTGTTGCGGCGGAGAGAATGGGAACGATGGACGGCCTTCGTTGGCTCTGAAGCTTGATTACGAGCAGATCATGGAAGCTTGGTCGGATAAAGGTACGCTTTATGTTGACGGAGAACCGCCGCAGACTGTGCCGGACTTGCATGCTTCCGCTGATGTAAGTAAAACCCATCTTTTTCTTTTTCCTTTTTTTTTGTGTATTTATATTGTAATCAACGCTTAACTTGACTAATTAATTTAACTTGAAATTTTTTAATGAGATCACGGGTTCTTTTGTAACTGTAATGATGATAGTCTTACTATATTATTTATTCGAATATTTGAGCTTTTGAAAGTGTGTTATACTTTTACTATACAAATTGCGAAATAGCTTAATACATGTCGAGTTTTTAGTTTTACATGTGTGCACGATAGATATATAAAAGGAACACTTGTGAAATTGTGAAACAGATGTTAAGGGATCGTATGGTTATAATGTTGGCAAATGTGCTTATATATAAAAAAAAAAAGGAAGAAAGTGTTCTTCTATCAGATGGGTAATTAATTAATAAAGCAAACGTCGTTGCTAATATAATAATGAAGCAATGATATTGAGAGACTAGGCAATTGTGTGTGTGATGGTTGTTTTAGGGGTATACTGACGGCGGAGAGGCGGGGAGTTTATGGGCAGTGCCAGAGATGGAAACGACGAGGGAGAGGTTATGGAGAGGGCATAGAGAGGCCAGCTTGCTCCGTTATAAAGAGAAACGACAAAACCGTCTTTTCTCTAAGCGGATTCGATATCAAGTTCGTAAACTCAACGCTGAGAAACGTCCTCGTATTAAAGTAAGCTTTTTCTTCTTTGTTTTTTTTTCCCAACAATTAACACACACATTGTCGGATTTGAGATTGGTTTCATATACCCCGGTTATATATAGAAATAAGGATTAGTTCACTGAAATCAATTGAGAATGAGAACCTAGCATCGGTTAATGGGTGGAATTGTAGGTTTTAGTTAATCATTGGTTTTGGTATCCTTTTTCAGGGCCGGTTTGTGAAGAGAGACGATTTGTAGACCACTAAAACACTGGTGGCTGTGGACATATTAGTCTACTGAAATAACCAAGTTACGGATGTTTGGTATTGTAATATTGTTGTTTTGCAACTTTTTGAGGAGAGATTAGGGCTCAACCGGAGTATACCGAGATTTGAAGATACTGTTGGTCTGTATAGGGGTCTTGACCAGCTCGGTTATGCAAAAACTTCGGTTTTGTTTGGTCACTTTATTAGGTCTCTTATTAGAAAGTTAACTAATTTCATCAGAACAATAATGACAATAAAAAAATGGATATTAATAATGATAAGTTACATTGAGTGCATCATAGATTCATAGTTGTTGTTTTAACTTTTCTTCAGCATATTATACAACATGAGCTCTAATTAAAAGACATGAGCTCTAAAATCTTTGCCAAATATATTACAACATGTAAACTAATATAGAAATAGTCGAAGGACTATATGGAAATCTCTAGTTTAATTCATGACAATCCTAGCAATAGTTAAATTTTCTTGGGTGAAATTATATCACAAAGAAATTGACATAACAACTAATTTGACGTTTTGTTGTTTATACGATTATAGTGGGACAAGAAGAGGTAATGTTGTTAAGATCAAGAAGCTTTTTCTCTTTGAAAGCAGGATCTTCTAATAATAACACTTTGTCTTTGTCCCCAACACCAACCATGTGTAGATACTCATGATCCTCTCTTTCTTTCCCTTTGAATAATAGCCTTTGTTGTTTTGGCTCTAAACCGGTAAGCAATGATAATACCATCTTAAGTTCTCCTGTAAAACCCATAAATAGAAATCTTATGTTACTAAATCTGATAAAGAGTAATTTAAAAGTTTCCATTAAAATTATATAATATATTTGACTACGTTTTTTATGAGATGATTTCATAGTTACAGATTATATTTTGGTGATCAATGGTAGTTTACATATAACCTCTTAAATAAGTCTCCTAAAAGATGAAACAGGAAGGTTGAGAAATGTCGAGAGACGAGAAATTTACCAAAAGTAGAGGTGGCTTCAATGGATAGATCATGGAAGTGAGCAAAAGTAGAGACTCTAATGGAGATCAAGTCTTCACCAATACTCTCTTGCCTTTTTTGAACAAGCATACCTCCTGGCCTAAGTTCCCATTTGATCTCATAGTTGCTGCAGCTACTAATGCTGTTATTGTTGTTGTTACAAACTCCCTTCTGTTGTTGCTCTTGTTGTGTTCCTTTGTTGTTGATTCTTTTACCAAATCCAAATCTAATCCCAAACCTCTTGGACTTAAACTTCATCATTTCTTTTTCGACTTTGATTTTTGTGGAGCTTTTCTTTTCTGTTTTCTCTCAAGCTTAGAGGGATACATAAAACATGGAAACATTTAGGTGGTTTATATAAGAGATCAGAGGTTAAGATAAGGACAAGACCACAGACATACTTGCATGTGCAAGTTGCTTTTTATAAGGTACAAGTCTTATCTTTTAAAATATATACATTTTTGTTTATATTATGAAATTAATTATATGGAGTCAATTATTATAGTATAAGATATTATTATGTGCCGACAAAGGATAAATCAGATTTAAATAGGATTTGATCGAGACTGTTAAGAGAAGAGTTTCATCACATGGGCGCTGGTTCGACTGCTGATAAACAATGTTTCCTTGATTGGAGGACCACCGAATACGACAAAATGTAAATGAAAAGAACAATCAAAACTATATGGTATTGTGTTAATTAATTAAAAGTCATTATGGGTAGGCTTTGTTTTGTCTAGGAAAATTTCGGCGTGCCGACCTTGATGTATTAGGTCATCTCCATGGAAGATCCTTAAAGATATCTTATGAGTATCTTAGCTCAAAAAAAAAAGAAAAAAAAAATCAAAACTGCCAAATACACCTAGCATCGGCGCTTAGGTAACTGACCTTAGCATCCTTTAGAACCAATGACGTGTCAGTATATTGTTGGCTATATTTTTTAACAAAAGAAAAAAATAATTACCCTATCTCATTCTCATCTCTCTCTCGTCTTTTTCCCCAGTAACAAATTTTTTTGAAGCGGAGGAGGAAGTCTGAGAAGGAAACGGCCTGAAGTTTATACTTGAGAAATCTGTGAACAAGGGTGATGCTTCTACTGTGTTAAGTTACAGAGGGTTATCAAATTCAACGGCGGAAGTGTGTCCGACTTTTTTTTCCTGATTTCAGTTTTGATGGGTTTGATGGATTTGTTTGTGTTGGATCGTGTTTGGATGGGGTTATTGTTAGATGAAATAGGTTATTTTGCAAGTTACAGCCACATGATCCATTGAATTGAGCCTAAGATATTAGGAATTGAAGTAACTGATAAACAGAGTGTGAAATTGGGATGAAGGTTTTTTCTCAATGTCAATAAAGTTTAATCGGTTACACTAGCTGGATTAGAGGGTTTGTTGGGTCTCTTAATCGGTTACACTTCTACCCATGATCATTGATTTTCTTGTATCTGTTGATTGAAACAGTGGCTCGGTCTAGACAAAGAACTGAAGAAGCTTGTGGTTGACACAACTGCCAATCAAGTAAATTATCTATGATCTATAAATGCGATATCTTTACTTTGGTGTTAAGTGATTGGTTTTTGTTAACATAGTCTCTCTGTCGTAAAACATTGTTTTGGTTTAAAATAAGAATCTAGGTTTTTGATAAGTTTGTTATCTTGTTTAGTTTTATATGATTTACACAGAGAGACTATGTGAGGAAGTGTTGAAGTGTTGATTAATTTAAGGCATATCGGTGGAGGTAACTTTTCTACATCCATACGTCTTTGGACATCGTCAAGACACTGTGATTTATATCTTCCCTTATCTTGTTCCCTTTATGAAATGTAATCATTTTGAACTTTGAAGTTTGTTTAAAATTTAGAAATGGTTTTGTTCGTTGTTTAACAAGGGTCGTTTTAAATGGCAGCCGGGGACGCAGTTGAGTATCGACACTCCTACTAAATCTACAGGGAACACAGACAATAGACTGATGAAGAAGCTGAAAGAGTTTGATGGACTTGTTATGTCTCTAGGAAATGGAAATCCTGAAACTGGTAAAGATGAACATAACTTTTCAAAATTAAAATTAATCATTTTGTAATCTATTTTTAATATGTTTTATGTCCTGTTTGTTTAAACTTTTATTGAAAGCAATATTTTTAAGTTTTTAAAAGTATACAAGTCTTATAAATTTTAACAAAATACCATAATAATTTACAATTACAAAGAAAAATATTTTTAAGAACCTCTAATTTAACAACCTTCAATGGACCTATGAAATGTTAAAAGTTTCTTAAGAAATTCTTAATTTCATTTTTATTCAAAATTAAGAATAAAATCTGTTTTAAGATAATTTCATTACAACCTTTGATGGAGGTACTCTTAAAAGCTTATCTCAGTTTGAAACTTTAGTTTCATACTTCATTGCCAACACTATTATCTCAAACTAAATGCATAGCAAATTTTCGAAAGCTTTAATTGAATGGCATTGCCAAGTTAAACTCAATCTGTTTATTTATAGTATATTTACAAATTTATACCAAATCAAATTTATTAATGCTAAACAAAACAGTTTTATCCCCAAAGAGTAATCAAGTCGCGAAACCACTCAAAAGCCGAAATAAGATAAGAAAAAAAATCTGATATCTGCACTTTAAGTTATTAAGTCACCAAAACTGGGTTGAGTTTCACTTTCATATATATTACTCTATTAAAATCTTTTGGAAGCAAAGATACAAAAAGTCTTTGTGGATTTATATATGGTGTTAAACTAAACACATGACATGCATCGACGGAGAGGATAACATATATACATGCACCTAGAAGACTAGAATATACATTTCTCACACTAACAGTAAAAGTTGAACAAAATCACGAACCGGTCCACTAACGGCCAGATTCAATATCACATCTTGTCCTGTTGGATTTTCTTAAATAATTATCGTTACGATTATCAAATAATTCGTAAATAGAGAACTATGATTACCGAAGAAAATCAAGAAATGTTTAACCAAAAACATTGGATTCCTAGAAACTAAGAAAAAATCAATTGAACAAAGAACTTGTATTCAGAGTATACGCGTTACGCGTTAGACGTAGCAAACACATTAGCTGGTATTATTTTTAACTCGTATTTATAGTAATATAGTACTCAAAAAATTTGGTGTTAAAACTATACATTTATCGGTCTTTGGAATGAACTATAGATATAATAGATACGATCTTGTTGACCCTTTTGTGATATGCCATTTAATTTACTTATATATGTGGATTAGATAAATCTTAGTATAGTTGTCAAGAAAAGAAGAAGATAAAACTTAGTAATGCTCCCAGTACTTTTTCTTTGGAAGGTGTCCATGATTTGTCACGGCGTTAAAATGTATATTATTCTCATCTTTGCGCTTGGTCGATTCGGAAACTCGTTTGATGGATCGAAGCATGTGATCAATCTTCTCGTGCGTGATTCAGGATGCGCATATGTGTACGTTAAGATTGACGAATATGTAATAGCTAAAACTTATTTCTAACATGAAGCTTTAACAAACAAAAAAAAATGTTGAGAGAAAACAACAAAGCAACAATAACATATCATTTAATAATTTAATCATGTACCTAATCAAGTAATAGGGACACTAGCTTAGTTACCTAATCAAGTAAAAGGGGACAGTATAGTTTAATTTGTTATTAAATGCCAATCAAAGTGATTACGTTTCTTTCGGATGGGTAAATTTGAACCTTGTGAAAAGATCGCCATGTGGTAGGACTAGAGGTATGTAGGACCATATAAGTTTGGGAAATTCATAAGCATGAAAACCTTGTGAAATAACGACAAAATATAAAATTAGAAAATAGCCGTTTCAAGGTTATAACTTATAAGAACATATCAATGTGCGAGTTTGTATATGAAAATTTTTAAATAAAATCTTCGACAATATATTATTAATAGAGATCACACAACTCAGCTTATATATATATATAATATATTTTATATGATTTGCCAAATCTGATTATATATGTAATTTTGGGAATATCACTATGTCTACTGCAAGCCCAAATCTTGATCATTTTGCAAATTTGAATTAATTTAAACAAAAGACAAACATATTCGACCGTAAAATTTATCCACGACTGATTTGCATTCAGTTTATTGTTAGTATGAAAGTACAATGCAAATCTTCAAAACTCCAAATTTAATTAGTAGTTTACTGGTAGCAGTTAATTCATGTTATATATCAACAAAATCTGAATGAATAACTCGCGAAGTTGATCTATCATCTTGATTTATTTTAAAATTATCAAATCAATGGTGTTTGCTCGTATTTCGTTTTGTTTTATAAATACCAACATCTGTATGATGTTTTCCTCTTTATATATTTATCTAATTTAGATTAGTTGGTAATAGTCTTTTTCATGTCCATTTATCACCCTGTGTATTACAACATGTGATTAATCTCCAATTAAGTTATGATATGCAATATCAAAGGCCAGACCATACAATACATACACATGTATATAATTGTATGTGATTATTAATGGACAAGATGATATGACATAGCAACATGTTGTCCTAGCTAGATGACGGTTTTTGAGATATGGTGAATCCCACATTTATATATCTCCTTTAACAAATTTGATCCATTAACATGGTTGCCCATCATAATTATACATCTACTATATATACGTACACACACATGTATATAATACATATAGAAAATGAAATATTTATCTATGCACACAATGATGTTTTATGTTTATATACATGCATTATATATATGTTATGTGCATGGGCCAGACATGTTTATTGGAATTTACGAAGGAGCATATATCCTTTGTACCCAACCTAAAGTATGGTCAACAAAGCAACATTCCAAGTGCAAATGCTAAACAGGCGAGAGGTGGCTCAACAGTCAACAGGTTGCCAGTAACTCACATAGCCACTCAAACAACAATAGAAAATAATCAAGATGACATGTTGGATAGAAAGATCTGATTCCGGCCGGTTGAGCTGCTTGATCGCAAAGCCTGCCGTGATCATCCCAATCATGTAAGTAATATGAATGTAAATAATAGGACATCATAAATATAAAGAACATATATAATAAGGTGACGTCCAACCACTTGTCTTCTCCCATCCAGCGAGTCTTGACATTGTTAGCAACTGTTGGAATCGGGACGTAAAACGACCTCACGACCAAGATAGCCAAAATCAAGAATTCTAATAATGCAATAGTAGGGAGGATCCTGTGAGATCGAGAAGCGTATCTCTCTGATCGGAGTGATTTTATAGATGGAGGTGCCGCTGGTGACCGTTCTAATTCCGAACCGTAAACTTGGTCGATGTGTATTACTAGTTATAAGCTAATAGTCGTGAAAAGTATTATTGCTCACCAAAGAAGATCCCTTTTACAATCCCTCCCCTTTCTTATTTATACAGTGAGCTTTTAATGAGTGATTAATGTAAAAAATAATTTAACCCGTCAATCTCGCTTATCATTTATTACAGACAGCTAAAGGAATTTTGGCCTTACCCCGAGCTCCAAGGTGATTGATGCTCTCATGTCACTTCGACCTGGCCTTTGCTGGCTTCCCCTGGACCTTTCCTGATTTAGTGGCCGGACTTACTTCTAACCCCGGCCCGAATCGAGATGACTAATCATGGTACCAACAGATCCCAACTGTGTCTATGGCTTGCCAAGAAGAAGGGGAACAGATTTCTACGATCGATGCCGAAAGATGATGAGATGCCCATTACATAGTATATAAACAACAATTCACTCCTTTGATTATCTTTGTTTCGTATGAGCTCATGATCAATGCCATTATCAAGGACTGGATTCTAATAAGGTTTTTTTTTTTGTCGTTGTTGTAGATGAACTTGTCTGACCTCTCTGCTCGTGCTTTTATACATCGACCTAGCCTATTCCTAATCCTAACAGGTTCAGGGATTATAGAGGAAGGTTCCGTGGTTTTCCCACCTCTTTAGGGTTTTCCAAAGATATTTACAATCCTTATCCTAGCATTACTTTTTTTTTAATATTAATTGGGCATTCTTCTTTAAGCCCATAAAAACATGGACATTAGGAGAGAACTCTACAACTTCTTATAATTTTGAAATTTCATGAGATGGTTACGAAATACAACAAAATGTCAAGTAACTATACAAAACCTAACATGTATGTATAAATGAAAATTTCTCATTAGTTTAAAGTATTTTATATTACCTCACGTGTAAAAAGAAAGTAGTCCATCAAGGAAGCCAAGTTAGGTGTTCTTAATTCATCAAGACTGAATGGAACCTTGTGCTATAAAGAAATAAAAATATTTTAGAACTTTCACTTCTCAGCATTTGTGTAATTATTTTGAATCCATTTGCAGGTTCAGCTGTGATGCTATAGTCACCCGACAAATCACCAATACTTAATTGTTTTAGTTATGTTTTTTCTAAGTTTTTATTTATTGTTGAAATATTTCAATATATGATTATTTAATAAAATTAGTTATTTTTTTTACTTTTTACTGTTACAATATATATTTTACTATAAGAAAATATTAAATAAAAAATTGTAAATTAAACATAACTAATGTGCCTAACAAAAAATATAATGTGGTATCATAGGACGTAGTCCCATTTGTGTGTTGTGTGCGTATGTTTGTGTGTCACAGGATTTAGGACACAGTAATTGCTGCTTGTCTTAGGTTCAGACTTTGTGATTGTTTGAGCGAATTTGGGTGTGGAAACTTCGGGAACCCTGAGTGATATATCATGGTTTTTTTGGTTTTCAACCATGATATAAGGAGTCTTTTAGAGTCTTTTGATTTGTTTTCTAGGATGTTTTTGAGTCTTTACAGGTTTTCTAGGATTTTGGCATGAAAGGAGCAAAATGGAGCAATTAGAAGGGATTTTGGAGCATTTAATCAAAGAAGTCAATTTGGAGTCGGATCAGAGTTATGGTATCGACCGACACCGAAGGAGCATCGGTCGACACCCATGTTTATCCGACGAGAGAAAGAAAAAATTAGAAGTTTTACAATTTTACCCAAAGTTTTCTTAAATTGCAACACAAGTCCCTGACATGTTTTAGGACAGATATATAGTGTTTTTGGGTTTTAGAAAACCCTTATGTTTTATTCTAGGAAGTTTTATTCTAGGAAGTTTCATTCTAGCAAATTTTATTTTCTGCAACCCTGTGAGATTTTGAGAGCTTTTGGGAGAGAGATCTGAACTGCTTTGAGAGAAGAATTCATAAACTCCCTCTTTACTCTTTTAATTTCAATTGCTTATTATTCAGAATGATGATTTGTGTTTCATTGAATATGTCTGAGTAGTTTGCTTGTTAGGTTCAGGGTTTTTCACAGAGATTTTATGATTTATTAGATCTGTTTATTTAGGATTCATTATCTTTCTAGATCTTCATCATAGGTTGTTCTTCATATTAATCCTTGATTGGCCATCTAGAAATAATAACTTAGGAAAATAAATTGATATGAGAATATAATTGATTTTCCTGATAAAACCTTTTGATGAGCAAAATTACTTCTTGCAAAGAGATTTGATTTAGTAATTTTGTGAACAATCTAAACTTGTTTTTAAAGCTGATTTTTAACCTAGAATTTTACAAAGATATTTGGATTTTCTGGTTTTAAATTTAGATAATATTTGCAGTGAGAACTGATTTATTTTACAGAAGAGTTTAGAGTTCTAGATCTGATTTTTAATTGCTTGAATCCTAATTAATTTATTGATTTAATATTTTGTAATTTCCTGAAAAATTTCCTGGACTTAGCTTTTTGATCTTCTGAATTTATAACAGTTTTATTTAATATTTTGCATTGCTTTTCTTAATTTAAATCAACTTGTTTAGCTTAATTATAAAACTCTAGAATTTATTGTGTAAACTTGAGTCGTTGTAGAATTCGACCCCTAAGTATTACAGTAATCTCTTAATTTGAGAGAGTAGTTCTAGGGTAAATTTGGGCATATCACTGAAACTTTCCCTCAGTGAGTAATTATCAATTGCTTATCTCTCTTTTGCAGGTTGGTTAAGCCAAGAATTCATTTTGCATAGTTAATTGGTGGTTTTGGGATTAATGAGTGTTTTGACTGGGCCATGAAATCAACCCATTGACCAGGTCCGGATACCGAGTTCGAATATAACAGAATGCATAGCAGAAGATGGAAGACGATCCCCGAGAAACTATAATGTTTATAAAAAGGTCATACAAAAAAAGATACAGTAATTTTCTTCTTCAATATTTAATCTTCCACTCAACCTTTGTTTCATAGACATAAACTTGAGTTTTTTTCTAATCCTGATCAGAAAAGGATTTTTTTTTTTTAAATTCCATAGCTATGTAACATGATTAGAAAAAGGATTTTTCCTGATCATTATATCAAAAAAAAATTGTCGTACCCTCGCAACAAATTCAGAAGAAAGAAATTAACAAAATCAAGTTATGGTATTGGGCCGTGTATCATATATGTTATGAGCCTTAGTCGGTTGTTGCAAACCCTACTAGGGTTAATAAAGTAAAAGAGTTTGATAAGAAAATCTTACACCATGGTCTCCTGTACTAGGTGCTGATTATTTCCTTGGTTATAATCTTTGTGTCATATGCTCCGTCTTCTCTTCGGGGTACGTCTCATGGCAAAATTCGCGATTGTGATTCCAACAACTCCGTTGCGGAAGTAAGTGGCAGCTACCCAAATATAGATGTTGATCAAAATCGATTACGCAAGTACATTGTTCGGATGGCCACTTCTATTATTTTTTTTCCTTTACCTAATTTATTTATTAAAGGCTAATGTATGTAGTGAGTTTTTTTTGTTTATGTATTTTTTTTTCTTTCTTTGGGGTCAAAATATTCAATGAGTTTGCGTAATTAATAAATTTAAGGATTTTTTTTAGGTTCCAAAACCCTTTTCTTAAATAGGTATATTGCATTAAAAAAATAGCATATTTCAACCTATTCACAGAAAAAGAAAAACAAAACGTTAAATTGATTACCTCAATTAAATTCATTTATTAGATGATTTTTTGATACAAACAAATATTGTAATCCTCTTAAGAAAGACCTAACTGCCAACATATATTGTAGTCTCTTGTACAAACTCTTCACATGTGGATTTTATTCCAAATTCACCATAGGAGATGTTTAACAAAATTTCTCCTACGATGATGAGTTATGTTATGTAATGAGTCTTTCTAATTTAAGACTTAAAATCATTAGGGATTATAAGACTTCTTAACCAGCTCTTGTGGTAGTGAAAGACTTAAAAATCAGTTTTTTTTCTTTTCTTTTTAAACTGTTGGTTCTTTAAAGAACCAAATCAAAAAATCATTGGGCTAGATCTATTTATTAACTAGCTCATTAATTTTGCGCTTGGAGATAACTATCCTTTTAAGATTTCTGCGATTCAAGATGTACATGTGTGACGATACGATATTGAAGAATATGTACGTAATAGCTAAAAACTATTCTCGACATGAAGGTATTTAAAATACATAAATGTAATTTCATAATGCTCAATTATGGGAATCTGAATCATAAAGAGGAACAAATTAGAAAGACAAAAGAAAAAGAAACAAAACCAATTAATTACTACATTAAAAGAATAGCGAATGTTGACAAAAGAAAAAGAAAAAAAAGAATAGTGAATGCTTGCATGGTCTTATACTAAAAGTAGAAATAGAGTCCGGCCGGCCTCCTCGAGGATGAGGTCAACAAAGCAACATTCCAAGTGCAAAGGCTAAACAGACGAGAGGTGGCTCAACAGGTTGCCAGTAACCCACATATCCACTCAAATAACGGTAGGAAATAATCAAGATAACATGTTGGATAGAAAGATCTGATTCCGGCAGGTTGAGCTGCTTAATCGCAAGGCCTCCCGTGATCATCCCAATCATGTAGGTAATATATCGTACGGAATGTAAATAGTACTACAACAGAAATATAAGGAACATATACAATAAGGTGGCGTCCAACCACTTGTCTTCTCCCATCCAGCGAGTCTTGACATTATTAGCAACTGTCGGAATCGGGACGAAAAACGACCTCACGACCAAGATAGACAAAATCAAGAATTCTAATAATGCAAAAGCAGGGAGGATCCCAACTGTGTCTATGGCTGGCCAAGAAGAAGGGGAACAGATTTCCACGATTGCTGCCGTTAAACAACCGAAAGATGATGAGATGCCCATTACATAGTATATAAACCGCGCTTTCCAACAATTCACTCCTTTGATTATCTTTGTTTCGAATGAGCTCATGATCGATGCCATTATCAAGTACTTGTTTCTAAAAAAGTATTTGTTTGTAGCCTTGTAGGTGAACTTGTATGAACTCTCTGCTCGTGCTTTTATATATTGACCTAGCCTTATCTTCCTCTAATAGATTTGGAAATTCGAGGAAGATTCTGTGATTTTTCCACGTTTTTAGGATTTTCCAAAAGGTGGAAAATATCGGGCCTTCTTATATAGCATCGTTTTTTTTTTTTGGGGCAAAATGTTTAAGCCCATAAAACATGGATATTAGGAGAATTCTAGTACTTCTTATTTGATTTTAAATTTTAATAATTCTATTTTTTTTTTTGTTTACACCAGTTATTCATTTCCGAAATAACGGTCTCAAACTGGTTCAGACTTCAGAGTGTTTGATCGTCCTCTGTTCCCGCGTGTTGTTGGATTGTGCCAAACAGAGAAAACTAAACTACGTAACCAACCACTAACACTTATCTCCCCACTCTCTCCATATATCTCTCTCTATTCACGTAGCCAACTCGTCTCGATTTCTTTATAAACCCACAATTTATGTACCTCAGAACAAGACTTTACTCCAATGTTGCTCATTCTCAGGCGCAGAAAATCAAAACAGATATTATAAAATATGTTTCTTTGGCTTGCTATTGTCTTGATGATTTCAGCTTCTGTCTCTTCCCATGAACACAAACTCAATTGGGTCGTTCCTCCTGCAAATTCTTCTGAGAGTTTCAATGATTGGGCTTCCAATAAACGGTTCCAAGTCGGAGACACCATTCGTAAGCATACATTACCCAATATCAAAAAGAGTTTCGAAATTTTTAACATCTAATTTGATATACCTTTTTCGTTTGTTGTGCGTTTTTTTTTCTTGTTCGGTGTATTGTATGGGGGTTTGAAAAGGATTCAAATACAAGAAAGACTCGGTGATGCAAGTTACGAAGGAGGATTACAAGCTATGCAACTCGTCGCATCCGAGATTCTACTCGAATACGGGAAAGACCCGATTCATGTTTGATCACTCTGTTCCCTACTATTTCATAAGTGGAATGTCTGGTCACTGCGAGAAAGGTCAGAAGATGATTGTCGAGGTCTTGTCTCGCGACAAGACTACCACGTCCTCTGCTCCTCCGGCTGCCTTGGCTGTTTGGTTCTGCTTCTTTAGCCTCTCGTTATCTTTAGTAGCTTAGTATCAAGAGTTGCTTAATGTATATAGATGGATGTAGAATGGATTCGGTTCTCTTACACTATGGTTGTTTTTATCATGAATTATGTGTTCCGTGTAGTGTAGTCTACTTAGACTATGGTCTATGGGCATGCATTTTCGCAAATGTGAGAAGTATCTGATTCATCAGCGTTAATCACTTAAAAGACGCGTTCTCCAACAGTTCATCTATCACGGCCCATGGCCTTATAGTTTCGTCTAGCTTTCCAAATTCGAATTCGATATATATAATTCATAAACGAAGAGAGTTTAACAAGTAAAAGTTGTTAGTATAAGAATAATAGATAAGACATTTTAAGAAAGTTATTTTGTAGGCTTACACGTTAAAGTTTTTACTTTTTAGTTATATATATTTCCGGTTCTCACTCAAAGTTTTGGGTGGTCAAAACTTTTAGCTGTAAAATTAAATAGTCCCCACTCGATCACTGGATTTTTTTAATGGGTTTAGCCAAACAGAGGTTTTTGGGTATATATTTAATATAACTAATAAATATAATTATGAAAAGTATAGAAGTTAATTCAATGATTGCAAAAATCCAAACACTTGACGCAATCAAAATCGTCGCCATTGTCTTTTATCCTAACAACTACGATCACCATGATCTAAATACTGTTTTTGAAAGATTTTTAATTAACCTTAATTTATTTTGGGCCGAGGGAATCAAATCTTCATTAATCGATATATTAGTAGAAGTGATTAATTTTTTTTTTTTACAAGAAACTAATGATAATCAAATGCATGCTTTCGAATGAAAGTAGGTACAATTGTTATTTTATTTTCTCGTAAAAGTAGGTAGGTACCATTTATTTTGGAACTCATAGTTAATTTTGAAACGGGTCAATTTTCATGAGTTTCATTTTTTTGTTCTTCTGCTAAAGTTTTTATTGATTTCACAAGTTTTGTTTATTCTATGTTTTGCTAATACGTGAAAGGCCGCATTGACCTAATTCACCTAATACAAAACTTATTGTGTCGCACATGAGGGATATGTATTTGTTTAAAAGTGCTACAAGCCTACAATTATATATAGTTCTCGTGTGAAACTTCAAAGATGACAGTAGGAAACATTATTTGAACTATAACGATGATGGTGATCCTGACTTTGACCAATTAAACTAAAATTGACATTACAACTTTTCAAAACAAATGATAAGTTTATTCAGATGAGTAAAATATTGTCGTCTTATATTTATTCTGGTAAATTAGTCATCATATATATGCATACATGCATATTGTATGAGCAAATTATAAGACACCATCGTACGCCATGCATAAGATACAGATTGACCTATAATTATGTATTGTAGCTCAGAAATTGTATTAGTGAAGAATTAGACTTAAGTTTCTCTTTGCTAAGTCTAAATATATACTAAACTGTATATAAAAAGTTCAATGTTCATTGGTTTTTACAGTTAATGAGAAATTTATTTTCACAACTTAATATAGTAAGAATTATATATATATATATATATATATATATTTTTTTTTTACAAGAAACCAAGCAACGACTTTACTAGTGACAATTGGATATATTTTACAATGTTATAATACATTACATTTTTTTTATAAAAAGAAAAGATTATCATCAAAGTTTGCGAAGTGGTCCCATGGTACAAAAGGATCCGTCATATCCAAGTCCCACTGGTCTAAAGAGATAGAATCTTCTGCAAAATGTGATGAAGATTCACTTCTTGAAATATTACTATACAACGAAGAGAGAGACGAAGAAGTTATCTCGTTTCCTTGCGGTTCGAATAGAGATTCCAAGTCTATTTCTTCTACACCTAGTGTTTTGCAGTTTTTCGCCAGTAGTTCCTCATCACTACCGGATAATATTAATGCTTTTGTTGTTTCTGTGATGACATCATCTTTTGGAGTTTGATCATTGATCTCTTCTCCTTCATTGGTGCTAGAACACATTTTTGGTTTTGTATCCTGGTTAGGATCGGTATGATGAGTGGTATTATCTATCGGTTTGTGCGTAGCCGGATCCAACCCAAGATGTTTCATCTTCTTCTTAATCTTCGTATTCCAATGGTTCTTTATCTCGTTATCCGTTCGACCAGAGAAATGAGAGGCAATTTTAGACCACCTACGACGTCCAAGGAATCCATAAAACATGCAATTAGCATATATATAAAGCATTCAACATATTGACGACCAAAAAAAAAAAATTGCATTTGGCATATAACATGAGTAGATCACTGATCACATTTTATATGATTACAAATCTCATGAAGTAAACAAAAATATATACAGTGTATATATAGTCTACGACATGAAGGATATATCTACAAAAAGGTTATATATCGTAAGTAGAAAAACCCCACATGTGATTTGTTTTTTCCATAGCTAATTAATTACTGAAAAATAACACACTTCAATGCACACGTACTCGTCAAACTCTTTTGCTTTTTTTTTTTTTTTAACCCACTTCCATGCACAAGTATATACGTCAAATTCAGTTTTTCTTTTCATGACGCATTCTCGCAATTAATTATCTATGTTTTGGTTTAAATATGCCTGGTTTCGTCACTACTATAAAACTAAATAATTCAATTTTTCATACCATTCTCACAAGTTTTAGCAAGAAAAAAAATAAAAATGAATTTAAGGAAGCTGGTTTATAAGAAAAAAGAATTAAAGGAAGCTGACTCAAACATATCGGATCTAAATCCAAGCATGGTGTTACATTCGAGAGATATTTCATTTGCAGAAATCTAGTTTGACGCCGGCTAATAAAAATATATGATATACAAAAAAATATTCATATTATCGTACCGGTTGCCAAGTTGAGAGTGAAGTTCCATAATTCGATCTTCTTCAGCATCAGTGAAACCACCTCTCTTGAGATCGGGTCTCAAATAATTAATCCATCTCAATCTACAGCTCTTCCCCCATCTCAACAAACCTTCATGTACACGTTCGTAAACGTTTATTAAACTTCCCAACAAACAAAAAAGTCGACAAAATAAAATCTACCTATGCATCAATGCATGCATGTATAAATATAGGTATATGTATGTAAAAAAAACAAAAAAGTACCTGCGAGTTTGGGGACAATTCTCCAGCAGTGGATGCCATTGTTAAGAATGAAGTTCATGAGTCTATGATCTTCTTCTATAGTCCATGGACCTCTCTTCAGTCCAATTTTTTCACAGCAAGGTTTTCTCCCCATATGATTTTTTTCTTTAAAAGAAAGCTAACATATATGACATCGACCAAGTATTCTACATATAGCTATAATGCTAATTTGAGGCAACCAAAGAGATCTTGAGTTAGTAAAAAATTGTAAAGAAGAGATCGTTGGATCAACTAATGGGCATTACTTATAAATAATAAGATGTGAGTTGGGAAGGGCAAAGATTCTCTCTTTTGACAGGTCACTTACAGGCTAAAAGACAAATGAGTCCAAATTGTAAAGCAGAACACTAATAAGTGAAGCAGTAAATAATGATTGCTGAGACATCTAAATTAAGATTTATTTAGTGAGAAGTGTGTGATGTTGTTTACAATAATACTATGAACTTGTCGACAAACTTCTTTTGAGCTTATGATTCATTAATTATCAAAGTTTGCACTAAAGTCTAAAGCCATTCTTAATTTAATAGGTATAGATAGATTAAATGCGATCAACTATATACAACATTACATAATTATATTACGTGGTGGCCGAATTGAGTTAAATATTAGTGATCACCGTGGTATATAGCCTACTAATTTGTATTAGTGTTGTCATCAAATCATACCATAACCTTTGTTCAAATCATGTGAATATACAAATGAAAAATATATTCATCAGTGGTGTTCTAACAAAATTCATAAAATTACTACCATGGTAATTACCGACAAATGAGTCACATTTATTCATTAAGCTAACCAGAGAATTGCTTGTGTCAGTTATTTTTCCTACAAAATCTCTAACAATGCATATTATAAAAAAGTCTAAAAATGCATATTTTAATTCAAAGAAACACTGCTTTTGAACATGATTAACAAAATAAATTACAAAAATTCTATAATACGACGATGATCCAACTAACAAAAATTTCTTCATAGTTTAGGGAGTTTTATGACTATAAATATTAGTATATGATTACTTTAATTGGTAACCGAAGGAATTTCATTGATTGAAAGTTATGTTTAAAGTTTTGTTAAAAGAAAACGATTTGAGTTTTGTTTGGATCTATCGGTCCCCATCTTCAAACCTTGTGCTTATTCTGTCATCAAGGCATCTTCTCTTTTGATCATTGTAGTCTATTTGTAAATATTTTGTAATTGTTAATATTAATTTGAGGAGTCGACTTAGTTTGCACTGCACCGTCATGATTTAGACAAGTTGCTTAATAAAGAAAGTCACGTTTTAATTTATCTAGTCAGACTTTAATATTTAATTCTTCATAAACATAATTCATCTAGCTAGTAGTAAGTTGAATGTCAAAAGAACTGAACTAGCATGAAAATGTTCTTCAACGACGACGGCTCGACGAGTGTACACTATTTCTTATATTTCTTTAATCTGTCCACAACATATTTACAAGAATTATAATAACTAAAAATTTGCGTATTGTTAATTAATGTTAGTAATTTTATATACGTATTATCAGATGAATCCAATTTTCATTGAGTTATAAAGTTTGTAATAAGGAACAAATATATAATACTCCATAGAGACCGTACCCCTGGATATATATTAGATACCATTGGAAAACCACACTGGTTGGAACGAACAATTTTTGGTCCAATAATAATCTACTATTGTATTATGTTAAATAACAAAATATCCCTTATTTCATGGTTTAATTAATGATATTTGATTAAGTTGCTCATAAGAAACGAGGAACAATTTGCATTAAAATACTCTAAATGCGGAAGGGTTTTGCGTTCATGCATAAAGGAATATTCTCCAAGTACTCGAAGGTATACGCATATATATCCAAATAGGGATCAAATATGTATAATTTTTTCTAATTATAGATCAATTCTGAAATATTTCATTACATTAGGCTATATGTCATAGTCTATTATAAATTTATAATCTTTATTTACCTACCTAAACTTAGAAATCTGTTAGTAAATCAAATCATATATCCAAATTGTATTAGTTTTTTCTTATTGAATATTTAATCTCTCATGCCTCTCAAAAATGTCGTGAATATTATTGCATTAAAGTACTGTAGTAAACTAGGTAATCAAGCGAGTTATTAGACGTTAACAGAAACTAGAGATTTAATTGATTAATTTATCGTCGACGTATATATAATTTATGTTTCCATTCGGTAAACTTACATTGTCGTTTGTTTTATTTGTTTTTTTTTAACAAACATTGTCGTTTGTATTATGTGTTTCTTAAGGCCTAGTCAACAAACTAACTATATTTCTAACTCTTGTGTAGTACATCATCAAGAAAATAAACACACCTAACCAAATATGCGATTTTGTTTTGATTCACTGAACTGAACTAAGTTTTGGAAAGAAAAATGTAATATAGAGTATCGCATAGAACAATACTTGGGTTCACTCCTAGAGGTGAACCCCTTTGTTCACCCCCTTTAATGTTAACCAATAAAAACATGCCACCTAAGACTAAATTTAAATCATATATTGAATTAAAAAAATAAAACAAAAGCTGTTTTGACGTCGTTGACGTCTCCCATCTTTTACATTTTTTTTTTCTCGGCCCCCTGTCTTATATATATTATACAATAGTTTTAGGCTATTATTACTGATTAGGGTTTTTGTTCATCTTTAATCGGTAGGTCTACTTCATCGATACTTTTTTTTTTTGGTTAAACTTTGGATACTTTCTCTTTTTATTCTTTATTGGGTTCTTCGTAACAAACACTAATCAGAAGTTTTTCACAAATTTACAGAGGAAGACAGAGATAATATCAATTTAGACATCTAGAAGAAGGAAAACTTCAGTGTTATACAAACATCAACTTGTTGGACAAGTTACGCAGATTCTCTTTTTTGTTTTGGGTGCCAATATGAAGTAGTTTCAGATTCTCTTATCATTATTAAACTAATATATTTTTAAAAACTAGTGGTGAAAAATAGAGGTATTGTAATCGATACATATGTGTGAGTTTCTATTAAAATATTTATGGATTATGTTTTTCAGGTCATCTTTTTCTCAGTTGTGTGTTGATCCGGATATATTGAAGTCTTGATTTGGTGGATGTTAACAAAGACGTACTAATTCCGCAAGGTAAGACGTAAACATCAATTAAAAGAGTTTTTTTTCTAAGTATATTTACTAGGAGATATATGGTGCATCAAAAGCTGAATTTTTTTTTCTATAAATTAAAATATATATTAAATGTTATAGTTTTTTTTTGAGACAGTTTTTGTTTGTAAATTTATAAAATAAATTGTGAGGAAATAAAACGTAATTATTTATCAATCCTCAAAATTTTAATTTTACCAATCCGCCCATATGTAACATTTAATCAAAATTTTTTAATAGATTGAGTAACTTAACAAAACCTTCTAAATAAAATAATTTTAAATAAATAATATGGTATAATATCAAATCTTAGTTTTTAAGGTTGATTAGTTAACAATTTTTAGAAATAAGAATAATTATTTAAAAGATTTTCTTAGTTTACAATTTTCTTTGTTTACAATTTAAGATTTTCTTAGTTTACAATTTAATTTACAGTTTTTTTACCCTTAATAAGAAATTTTACAAAGTGGTTTTTCAAATAATAGTACATATATAGTAATATTAAATGGTTAATGCAGATTAATTGCAATGGAGAATAGTTATATAAGTGAAGATTTTTCCCCCAAGGAAGATTATGATTCAATAAGTGTAGACACCGCTTCAGTTAGTGAATCTGTAGAAAAAGAAGATAACATAGCCAACAATGAGAATTATGTCCAAACTGAAGAGGTTGTTGTTCTAGAAGCAAACAAAGAAAGTGAGCTGAAAGATGAACTATGTATTGGCATGGAGTTTAGCTCTGATGAGACTGCTCATACAACTTACCAAAAGTATGGAGGCAGTCATGGTTTTGACGTAAGGAAACAACGAAGGACGATAAAAAAAGAGAAGGTAGTAAGGCTTCGTTATGTTTGCTCAAAGGAGGGGTATAGGAAAGAAACTAATGACGAAAAATCTTATTCACAACCAATCACACGCTGTGGTTGTAATGCTCATATGACATGCTACCTACAGAAGAACGAAAGATATAAGATTGTGTCTTTTGAGCAGAACCATAACCATGATTTAGTGAGGACACCTATGAAGCATTTGTTAAGGGGCAATCGTGCATTATCTATCTCTCAAAAACAACATGCTGATGATGCTGAGATGTCAGGAATTTCAGCAAAAGCAACTGTTGAAATGATGAGTAGAGAAGTTGGGGGACGAGAAAATCTGGGGTTTTTGGCGAAAGACTATCAAAATTACATATACCGAAAGCGAATGGCAAAAATGGAAAAGGGAGATGCTGGAGCAGTTTTGGAATACTTTCAGAAAAAAAAGAGGGTAATTCATCATTCTTTTATTCAATGCAGCTTGATGAAGATGATATGATCACTAATATCTTTTGGGCAGATGATCGGTCTATAAGTGATTACAATCTTTTTGGAGATGTTGTTTGCTTCGACACAACTTATAAGACTAACGAGTATGATAGACCCTTTGCTCCATTTGTCGGAGTTAATCATCACAAGCAAACTGTAGTGTTTGGTGCTGCTCTTTTATATGATGAAACTATTGAGTCATATAAGTGGCTTTTCGAGACTTTTCTTGGAGCAATGTCTGGAAAACAACCAAAAACAATTCTGACTGATCAATGTGCAGCAATGGCGAATGCAATAGTGAAAGTATTTAATGAAACAAAACATAGGTTATGTGTTTGGCATATTTATCAGAATGCTGCAAAGAAGTTGAGTCATGTATTTCATGGAGCAGAACAATTTGCCATGGACTTTAGTAAGTGTGTATATGACCATGAGGAAGAACAAGATTGGTTATTGGCATGGAGTGATATGCTCGAGAAGCATAAATTGACGGAGGATGAATGGTTGAAGAATTTGTTTGAGCTCAAAGAAAAATGGGCAATGGTATATGGACGTCATACTTTTACAGCAGATATGGTGAGCACACAACATAGTGAAAGTATGAATAATATATTGAAAAAATATTTGAAGCGTAGTTATAACTTGTTGTGCTTATTTGGACACTATGAGAGAGTGTTGGAGGATCGAAGATACAAGGAATTGATTGCTGACTTCAATATGATGCATACCTCGCCGGTATTATGTGCTAATGTAGAAATGTTGCAACATGCACAGGAAGTGTATACACCTGAAGTTTTTAGCTTGTTCCAGAGGCAATATATAGTTATCGGTGATTATGTTGCTACAAAAGTCAGTAAGTCTGAGATGGTGTATGAATACAAAGTATCTTATCGTGGTGTGGCACGAGAGCATTTGGTTAATTATGATGCTATAAGCCAAACAATACATTGTGGTTGCATGAAGTTTTCTTTTGCTGGGATCTTATGTCGTCATGCATTGAAAGTGCTGGACAAGAAAAATGTTAGAAGAATTCCATCTACATATATTCTAACTCGATGGAGCAAAGAGGCAAAAACACGAAGAATATCTTATTATCATCCAAAGACACTTAATGAAACAGAGAAGCAATCGATTGGAAGGCGATACAGCCATATATGTCGTACTTTCCGTGAAATTGCATCTGTTGCTGCTGATCATATAGAGTTGACGTTGTGCGCAAATGAAGATGCCATTCAATTGCTTAGAAAATTGGAGGAAAAGAAAAAAGAACTTGTGAAAGCTAATGCATGGATGCCCCAAAGCTCAGATGTTGGACTTGTGGAAGAAGAAGAAGAAGTAGAAGACAAGGAAGTTCCAAATGCACGTGGAATAAAAAGAAAAGCTTCTGTTGGACGACCAAAGAACCAAAAAGTTGGTCCCCATGGTCGATACTTGAATGTTCTTGAAGTAAAAAATCGACGTACATCAAAATCATCAAGTAATGATACAGCAAAAAAAAAGTTATCATTTCAGGTATTTGATATATATTTTTTCTTTTTAATATATATATATATATATATATATATATTCACTTATTAATATAATTACATATATATTCACTTATTAATATATATATATATATATATATATATATATGTATATTAACATTTAATAAAATGATAAATGCTATAGGACACTACTCTTACTCCAGATACTCAATTATCTGTTACTACCACTAGTCCGACCTTACATCATGAGTCATTTATCTCACAAGTGTTCAAGGTAAACAATTCATTTTTACTATTTCTATGTTCTTAAATTATTTGTCATTTTTATTATTAATTTGAAGTCTTATATTTTGTAGGAATATGACAAGAGTTATGGTGGTCCATCTTAATGCTATGCTATACCACTTCTTTTTTCCCAAAATCATATAAAGCTAGATCACTTTTCATTTTTCCTTTATGAAATCACATTTTTGCAAAAGTACATTAGTATTATTTTATTCTAGAATGATCTTCTTTTTATTATTTTCTTTCAAATGCGCTTTTTTTTTGGCTTAGGCGTACATGTTTATACTGACAAGAAAAAAAAATTGTTGGATCGTAGAGATGAGTAACGTCCAAAATCTGTGTTCATAATGATTAATGAACAATACTTGTAAATACAAAATATTCATTTAAATATTTGTAAAAACTAAAAGACAGGGGGCCGAGAAAAAAAAAATTTAAAAGATGGGAGACGTCAACGACGTTAACGACATCAAACAAAATAATACAGCTTTTGTTTTATTTTTTTAATTTAATATATGGTTTAAATTTAATT
Source organism: Camelina sativa (assembly GCF_000633955.1). NCBI lineage: Eukaryota > Viridiplantae > Streptophyta > Magnoliopsida > Brassicales > Brassicaceae > Camelina > Camelina sativa. The sequence continues at coordinate 6,117,518 of NC_025697.1, read as the reverse complement.
TTAGGTGGCATGTTTTTATTGGTTAACATTAGAGGGGTGAATCCAAGTATTGTTCTATTGCATATGTGTTTAGAGATGGGAATCTCTCTGATTCAACATGTCAATAAAATTAATTTTTTATAAAAAAAAAAAAAAAAAAAAAAAAGAAAAAGAGTATTGCATATATGAGAAGGACCTCGACAAAAACAATAATACATTGACACTGAGAGACCATGGGGATAAAACGAGGGAGTGACTAGTGAGGTGAGGTGACCATCACACACCTATTATTAATACAGAGGACCAAAATCAAATTACAAAAAATTTAAGCCCACTAATCGTATCGCCTTACGCTTTCAGCCTATATTATTAGCTCCAGCTAAATTCTTATAATCTTTAAATGGGCCTAAAGCTTGACCAAGACAAACGGATTACATATAATAATGTTGAATATTATTAATGAGTTTTCTCTTCTCCACTCGTAAATTAATTTCTCTTAGCAAACATTTCTACCGTTTTTTTTCAAAATATTATTTTGGGATATGTTTTTTTTTTATGAATTTTGTTTTAAGAAAAAGAGAAATATGAATGCTACAAATTTAATTAAAAGAGTCATGGTGTTACACACTTAACTCGTTTGCTTTCAAGTTTCAAGACTGATATACAAGTATTTATTTCCCTTTCGGATGTTTGATCTTAAACTTGTTGCCTTGTTGGTATAGTTGGAATTATTCGCGAAATCAAATATCAAAGGCCACCAAAACCTTTTTTTTTTTTTGTTCAAACCCAAAGGCCACGTAACAAACTAAATTAACTAATGATAAAATTTTATTATTTTATACCACAACTAGAGCCAAAAAAACCTGACCGGCCACACAAAAATGTACATATACAAACACCATTTTTCTGGTCTCCGGAAACATAACCGGATTGAGCTGGAATCAGTCACTAATCAAACCGGATCAATCATGGTTTAGTCAAGAAACATCCCTCTTATGCGACGAAGTAATTACAGCTGTTCCAGAACGGCAGAACAAACACGAACATATAAATGGGTGTCCACTAACATATTCAGACATTACATCACCATGATCACTCTGTCCTTTTTTCCATTTTCTAAGTGAACAACATGTAAACGATTACGACTTATAGGCCATCTCAATATCAAGACTCATTCTCATGCGTTGACTATTAACCAACTAAACATTTTTCTATAGGACCCCTCTCTCTATATATAAATTCTAACCCCTCTGTTGATAGATCCGACAAAGCAAAAAGAAAAACCAAAGAAGGAGAAGAAGGAGAAGAAGGAGAAGAAGAATATTCAAATGGCACCAAGAAGTTGTTTGATCCGCTTCGCCTTCGTCTGCATTGTCTTGGCCGTGTTGGTCATGACTGCCGAGTCGCACAACGGAGTCAACCATGGTCCTGCTAAGGCTCCATCGGCACATGGACATGGTCCGGCTGCATCGCCACCCATGGCTCATGCTCCAGCTCCAAGTGCTGCCACTTTCTCTGCCTACCCTCAGCTCATGGCCACCGCATTGGTCGGTGCTTTGTCTTTCCTCTTCTGAGATGTGTTTCCATTTATCTTTTGAGATTGTTTTCTCTCTGAGTTTTATTTTTTACTTCCACTCTCGTGTCTTCCTTCTTCTTCTTTTTGTTTCTTCACAGATTGTGATATGATGTTATGTTCCTATATCATAATAAAACATTTATCTTTTCGATGTTTGAATTGTATGTTCGTCCTTTGAACTAAATCTTCTAACCAAGGCTTTATAATGGGAATTTATAATGATTCGTTCAAAAGAAATATACAATAATTAATTCATAGAATAAAATATATAAGTACTATTTTAACCTGCAATCAAAACCATGAGTATAACTCCAATGAATCATCTATGCAAAATGAAGAAAAAAACTACTCCCTATTGGGAAAAAACACCAAAATTATGAAAAATGAATAAAAAAGCCAAACAACTTAATTAAAATACATAAGAATTTAGAACAACATATGTGTACGTAACGATAACGAAGTCAACGACCATCTCAATAATAAACAAGAATCATTCTCGACCGTTGACTTTTGCATCGATATATGCACTTGCCATTTTTATACAATCTCTCTAATCTCTATCATGCATGACTGACTCTTTATTGCCATCTTACATAAGAAGAAGAAGAATTAAGAAACTCAATATATAATGGTCCATCAATGGCACTGTCCTCACATGGTCCCAATTAAAGGCTCATCCGCTCATGCCTTTTGGTTCGTCTTTCTGATTAATTGTGTGTCAATTGATCATAAATTCATAATTCATCTTTTTTTTTTCTTTTTTTTTTTTTTTTTATAGAAAAATATCTGTAAATCAATTTTCTCATAGAAATAATAATAACAACTAAAGAAATCCAAATTAAATAATTATATTGTGACTTTGAATCCAGGGCCTTGTGACACCGTAACGAGCCTGTCTCAACAAAAACACTAAAGCCCAATAAGAATTTTTTTTTTTTTTGCAATTTTGCTAAAACAAACAACGTTTGGATTCGACGTTTTGCCTTATCCGTTCGGCTCATCTTCTTCTTCTTCTTCTTCTTCGACACCTCTGAATTAGTTTTACAGAATCTGAAAAATTTGGGTAGGAAGAGAACACAAAACAATGGCGCAGATGGTTGCAATGCCGGTAGCGCACTCACTCTCACTCATATGCAGTTGGACCAAATCCAACCCTCTCTCTCGCAACACAGTTGCCCTCCCAGCTTCCAACGCTCCCAATGTAATGATCTCTCTCTCTCTCTCTCTCTCTCTCTCTCTCTCTCTCTCTCTTGCGTTTGATGTTGTAATCCAAATTAATTGATGTTATTTCTGTTCGATTCAAGAAATTATGAAGTGGGTTTTGAACCCTCCTAATAAGACTCTTTATCAATTTGGGAATTTTTGTCTCTGGTTTTAAAGGTTTGTTTTGTTTGGTGTTGTTGAAATGCAGAAGCAGAATCTAAGCATCAGATGTGCTCGTGTTGGTGGTGTGGAGATTCCTGGTAACAAGAGGATTGAGTACTCTCTTCAGTACATTCATGGGATTGGTCGAACTAGGGCTCGTCAGATTCTTGTTGACCTTCAGATGGAGAACAAGATCACCAAAGACATGCCTGAGGAAGAACTCATCATTCTTCGTGATGAAGTCTCCAAGTATATGATCGAGGGTGATCTGGTATACCATACAGCTTTCCCCCACTCTCTTAGTAGGACACTAGAGTGTAATGTATCTTAAAAGCCTTCTCAGCCAATTTACTTGTAGAATAGGTATCAATATGACTTGGTTGAGCCTAGGATTTAAGACCTTAGACTTTGCTGTTAAAATTTTAGTATCTTAAGTATCTGTATGACTTGTTGAGATTGGATTTTAGACCTAAGACTTGCTTTTTTAAAATTCTTAGTTTGGTTTCATGTGGTTTTGCTGTTTCTGATATGTGAGAATGGATTGTGATTTTTTTTGTTGTGGGTGTTGCAGAGGAGGTTCAATGCTCTTGCAATCAAGAGGTTGAAGGAGATCCAGTGTTACCGTGGTGTAAGGCATATCCAAGGGTTGCCATGTCGGGGACAGAGAACCAAGAACAATTGCAGGACTCTTAAGGGCAAGAAAATTGCCATTGCAGGGAAGAAGAAAGTTTCAAAGTAATCATCTTCTTGATTTCCGTCTTGTTCTGCTGTATTGATACTCTTTTTAGTTTGTCTAGTCTCTCTGTTTAAAAATGTGATTTGTAATCCTCCAAAACTTGGTTCGAATTGAGCCCTTTCAAGATTATCTTCGGCTTTTTGGTTATTCGTATTCCGTATCTTCTTCATTTATTATGAAGTTACAGAAAAAGTTGGAAGATTTCAACATTCAAGAATCGTTTCATTGGATTTAGACTTCAGCGATGGAGATAATATGTGAAGTATATGAAACTTTCAATTTGATCCTAACTCCACAAGATGCTGGTGTCAAACCAAGAACAAACTTGAAAATTTGGTATTGAACCAAGATGGTTTATTCAGAATACGTAC
>NC_025697.1:6069370-6112023 GCF_000633955.1 Camelina sativa | reverse complement strand
TTATCGTAGAAGTAAGAGTTTGCCAGCTTTATTTCAGACTGTGTTGGGTTGTTTCCAATGAAAAAAGGGTACATTAAAACCTGTGCAACAACTTTCACCGGTTCTAGAAGTTTCCCAGCTTCCACTGCTTTCCGAGCTACATAGTCTGCTATGTTCCCACCACAGCTCACCCCGAGAAGAACACATCTGTTTTTAAGTCATAGGAGCAACAAGTTGAGAAACAGAACTTAATGTGAGATTGCAAGCAATGGAAGATAAGTTATCTGAGTGTATCTAACTTGTTAGTACTCCAAAGAATCCCGTCTCTGTACCTTGTTATCCCTAGATCAACGTGAAACTACAGTATTCTAAAATATCTTATATTCCAAAATGGGTTTAAATTCCAGAAGCAATTTCTGCAAACAAGTATCAACATGGTTGTAACAATCTCAATCAAAGCGTGTTCTTGCTTCAGTAAACCTAAAGGCATTTCATGGATCACATCAAAATCAAAGTATTTTAAACATTATCTAAACTCTTGAGAGCAATCCATACTATATGGTTCCGTTACATCTAACTCTAGGCATCTCTAGCTCATAATTAAACCGAATAAAGTTCATACTTTGTCTATCTTCAAGCATCACAGCTGATACATCTGGTAAAATCGAAAGCCACACAGTAAGCAACAAGTAGGCAAGGGTTACAAATATACAAACCTGGAAGGATCAGCGTGAGCTGCCAGCCAAGGCTCAACCATGGAAGCTCCAAAAGCATCCACTATCTGTCCTTGAACACTCAGCTTCTTCACCTCAACACCATTAACACGTCGATTACCCAAAGACTTGCAACAATCAGCTAGATTAGCCTGTTTCCCAAGCCAATGCAGCACTTTGACTCCATCCTCAAACGCCGCAGGGTACCTATTCTCAGGGGCAAGCCTATACCCAACGGCCAATACAATGACATCACATACTTTAGCAATCCGCCGGCAAAAGAAGTCATTAGTCGCCGAATCAGAACTTCCACTAACCCAACCACCACCGTGAAACTGCAACATCACTGGCAGTTTCCGTGAGTTCCTCTTCGCAGATGGCGCGTATCCTCCATAGGTTTCTAGATTCTCGTTGTTGCATCCGTAGCTGTTCCTCCGCGACTCATTCCTCTCCGCCGGCGCGGGAGAGTTCTGGTTAGGTCCGTAGCTGTGTCTCCGATCAGATCTGGCTTGTTGGTTGTTCAAATAAGTATCCTTATGGCGAGATACCGAATCGGGTTCAGGTGGAGAGAGAGCAGATTCGGGGAGAAAGATCCTTACGGTGAGTGACGTCATTGGGTCAATGTGTATGTCTTTGGTGGCAACACCGTCGGTGAAAGACGGATTCGCGGCGGCGACGGATTCGTCGGATCGGGTGGAAACACCAAACGAATCAGGTAACCCATCTTTATCAGAAGAAGAAGAGATTGAAATAAGATTCTGAAGACGATGTTTCAAAAGTAACTTAAAGAAGACGCTATAGAGCTTCACAGCTACCCCTGGCATTTCCTTTTTTGAAAAGACCAGATTTTTTCACGAAAAAGTTTCAAACTTTGTGTGAGAGATCGCATCAATGGAGGGTTGCCTAGGGTTTGTTTCCCAACTTGGAATCGACCCACCTGATTCTGAAGGGTTAACAGATAACAATTACAATTGAAATTGGATGCAAAAGAGTCAAAATTGATCAAACCCAGTTTCGGATTCCTATATGATTTCAGACTAATTTACAGAGATTGATAAAATGATGACGACGGAGAAGAGAAAGAGAGAGGAAGGGATTGTGGAGAAAGTGTCATTTGGTTGTATTTGGTTTTGAAAGAGATGAGAAAAAAAATTAATCCTCTGAAACGCGGTTATCGTAACTCGAAAGTTTTTTTTTTTTTTTTTGGCTTTTTCAGATTTGTAAAATTTTCTGGAAACGTAAAGTGCTGAAAGTTTTTTTTTTTCCTTTGCGTATAATATTTTTTTGTTATTGTTGTTTACTGAATTTATAAATTTGGAACTATTGAATGAGAATGAGATTCCAAAACTATTAATCATAGAGATTGCCACTTCATTATGTTTTTTTTTTTTTAATCATCGAAGTGTGGCAAAATGACAGCACCAAAACTTTGATTTATTTAGTTACAAAAATCCATAATTCATGATGATCATCAACTCATAAAACTCATCTTGGTAATTAAAGCTAACATTCATTGTAATATTCCTTTTTGTCCAAAAATATTAATGTAGTTGGGAATTTTGCAAAGAATGGTAAAATAATTGTTTGACCATCCTACCTTGAATGATAACGTTTTCAAGAATAATTTTCAATGTTCATTGAAAACATTATAAAAGAGTTTCATCAATCAACGAAAAAAAATGAGAAACAAAAACCTTGAAAATTTCAAAAACTTTGGTCGCTCATGGTGAACTTGACCATAAAATAATAATCGAAGACTTCGAAAGAGAAATGTATAAGACACTGGTCGAATTTTTAGAATATTAAACTGTCACTAATGAGTAATGGCCGTATTTAAATTTAAATATATATAAAAAAGTGCTGGCACTAATTTGCAATATTTGAATCGGTCGATTAGGCCCTTAATGATACTAAATCGGCTCAAATGATCTCAACTCCCTGATAGAAAAATGAAAGTTTCTTTCGTCAATGTGATACTTGTGAGTTGTGAGAGAAGATAACGTGTAGCATGAATAAGTCGGCATGTAGAACGTATATGACACCGACGGGCGTACAATAAAGTTTATCCCTGACCTTTCTTAGTTTATTATTCAAGATCCGATGAATATAGCTTATGTTTTTTCTTTAAGAGGACCTGATTTAGTGATTTGCATTTTGTTTGTTGATACATAAGACTGTTCGGGTCATCAAATCGAAAGCTGCTGGGATATCAGATCTTGCGCAGTTTGCGGTAATGAGGAAGTATGTGCCAGTGCCACCAGTACTGATCCTAAGGGCACTGACCCAGGTTAAGATCAACCTTTGAACTTGGACTTTTTGTCTCTGGCTTCTGAACATTGTTGCTTGGAGGGGAAGTCGGGTGTGGAAAGCAGGGAATATGTAAGGAAATGTGCGAGTTCTGTTAGATCCACAGCTTTGCAAAAGTTTAAAAAAAAAAAAAAAAAAAGAAAATCCAAACCTAGACTAAAATCCCTATTCGTGAGACTCATATAATTAAGGCTCCTCAGGAACAACTCAACTTCTAAATAGAGTTAAGTTAATTAGGTTCATTATTAGTATCTATTTCTTTCTTTTGATGGCAGTCCTGTTGATTCTTGTATCACCCTAGGGATGTTGTTGATAAGTTGATTATATACTTAACTCAGATAACCGTATCACTAGCCGAACCAAATCTTTATTTGATTACATATATTGCTGAAAAAATAGGATTACATATTAACCCCAAATACTACTTAATAAAAACTGAGTAATACTGGTTTTTTAGTATATTAAATTTAATTTTTAATTTTAAAATAAAACACAAAATTAATAATTAATCCGGAAAACACAAATCCAAAGCCCAACCTACACAATTAAACACCATGATTTTCTAATATTAAGAACTTGAAAAATATAAGAACACCTTTCCATTAAATTTAAAAAACTCTTTCAAAAACTAAATCTCTCTTTCTCTCAAGTCTTATGGAACACCTCTCCATGGACTCTTATATTTATAGGTTTACACTTTTCCTAAACCTATTAGAATTACCATTACACAACTTAATGATAATAGAAACTTTTCATTTTCCTAATCTATCTCTTTTGGCAACTTCCTAGGAGATAGCTTCTTCCTCAAGTTGGAATTATCCAACATTCTCCCCCTTAATTCCAACTTGAACTCCCGGTGCTTCAATCTCTTTTACTCCGATTAGATTCCTCATTTCTTTGAATTTTATCCTTGCTAGTGGTTTAGTGAGGATGTTCGCCTTCTGCTCCTCACCAGGAACATGTTCCAATTCTATCTGATCATTCTCCACACACTCACGAATGAAGTGATACTTTGTGAGTATGTGTTTACTCCTTCCATGGAACATTGGATTCTTACTTAGAGATATAGCTGACTTGTTGTCAATCCTTAGTAAGATCTTCTCATCTAGACTAAGTATTTCTCTTAGCAACTCCTTCAACCATATGGCTTGCTTTGCTCCTTCTGTAGCTGCCATAAACTCAGCTTCACAAGATGACATTGCCATTGTGGGTTGTTTTTGTGAAGTCCAAGTGATTAACGATGAACCAAGATAGAACATATGACCTCCAGTACATCTTCCATCATCTATATCAGCTTTGTAACTACTGCCACTGTATCCAACAACCTTACTCAACCCATCACGCTTGTAGAACAAGCCTAAGTTGGTGGTTCCTCTCACGTACCTTAACAAGTGTTTAAGAGCTTGTCCATGTACCTCTCTTGGACTCTGCATATACCGGTTTAAAACTCCTACAGCAAAAGCTAAGTCAGGGCGTGTGTGAAGTAGATACCTTAAACACCCAATCGTTCTTCTATATCTTGTGGCATCAATTTCTGGTTGTTTTTCAGCCTTTGAGATCTCCATACCAGGCTCCATTGGTATGTGAGCTGAATTACACGAATTCATCTTAGTATCAATAAGAATCCCTTGAGCATAACCTTTTTGTTTTATTCGTATCCCATCTGCTCCTTGTACTACTTCAATACCAAGATAATATGTCAACTTCCCAAGGTCTGACATCTCAAACTCTCTTGACATATCCTTTTTAAACTGATCAATGACTCTTTGTGAAGTTCTTGTCACAAACAAGTCATCAACATAGATTGCCACTATCAGACTTTCTTTCTTGTCACTCTTGAGATACACAGTAGGCTCCTTTATGCATCTTTTAAAGTTCATCTTCTTCAGAACATGATCAAGCTTCATGTTCCAAGCTCTAGGAGCTTGATGTAGACCATACAACGCCTTATGTAGTCTGTAANCTCTCACGTACCTTAACAAGTGTTTAAGAGCTTGTCCATGTACCTCTCTTGGACTCTGCATATACCGGTTTAAAACTCCTACAGCAAAAGCTAAGTCAGGGCGTGTGTGAAGTAGATACCTTAAACACCCAATCGTTCTTCTATATCTTGTGGCATCAATTTCTGGTTGTTTTTCAGCCTTTGAGATCTCCATACCAGGCTCCATTGGTATGTGAGCTGAATTACACGAATTCATCTTAGTATCAATAAGAATCCCTTGAGCATAACCTTTTTGTTTTATTCGTATCCCATCTGCTCCTTGTACTACTTCAATACCAAGATAATATGTCAACTTCCCAAGGTCTGACATCTCAAACTCTCTTGACATATCCTTTTTAAACTGATCAATGACTCTTTGTGAAGTTCTTGTCACAAACAAGTCATCAACATAGATTGCCACTATCAGACTTTCTTTCTTGTCACTCTTGAGATACACAGTAGGCTCCTTTATGCATCTTTTAAAGTTCATCTTCTTCAGAACATGATCAAGCTTCATGTTCCAAGCTCTAGGAGCTTGATGTAGACCATACAACGCCTTATGTAGTCTGTAAACTTGATCATCTTGTCCTCGTTTAACAAAACCTTCTGGTTGGCACACATAAACCAGCTCGTTTAAGTCACTATTTAAGAATGCGGTTTTCACATCAAGGTGATGAATCTCCCATCCCTTCGAAGCTGCAATAGCAATGAGTAGTCGAATAGTTTCCATTCGAGCTACAGGTGCAAACGCTTCTTTGAAGTCCACTCCTTGTTGTTGTACATAAGCTTTTGCTACAAGTCTTGCCTTGAACTTGTTCAATGATCCGTCCACTTTCTTCTTTATATTATACACCCACTTCAACCCTATTGGTTTAACACCATCTGGTTTCTCAACTAGCTCCCAGGTTTTATTTCTAGCAATAGACTCCAGCTCAGCCTTCATCGCTCTAACCCATTCTTGCAAACTTAAAGCTTCAGAAACAGACTCTGGTTCACCATCTATGGTAAGTAGAAGTCGTTCACTCTCCAGCTCAGCTAGTAGAACATAATCATTGAGGTATCGAGGTTTGTTGATAACACGTCCATATCTTGTGACAAATTGCTGATTTTCATCTACTTGATCCACGTTTTCTTCATTTTGTTCATCTTCTATCTCTTCTTCTTGGTTTTCAGGTTCTTGGTCCGGTTCTTGATGCTCGACATTGTCATCCTGATTGTTCTCATCTTCGTTTCCTTCTTCTACAAACCCATTATGAGATAGCTTAAACCTTCCTGGTTCTCCATTGGTTTGGTTTTCTGCATTCGACCAATCCCAAACTTTTGTCTCGTCAAATACGACGTCTCTGCTTACAAACACTTTTCTTGTAACTGGATCATATAACCTATAAGCTTTCGAACCTGGTTTTGTCCCTAGATTAATCAAAGTTCTCGACTTATCATCCAACTTCTTAAGATGTGGTCCAATGATTTTAGCATAAGCAACACAGCCAAACACTCGTAGACGCTCGATGTTAGGCTTTCTCTTCGTGAAACTTTCATATGGAGTTTGACCCGCTAAAGCTTTGGTAGGAACTCGATTGATTAGATATGTTAAATGACGTACAACCTCTCCCCATAGTTCATTCGGCAATTTCATAGCTTTAAGCAAGCTTCTTGTCATCTCCATTAATGTGCGGTTTCTTCTTTCAACTACACCATTCTGTTGAGGAGTATATGGTGTAGTTAAATGTCTAGAGACTCCACTTCCTTCACAGAATCGGTTAAACTCAAGCGAGGTAAACTCTCCTCCCCTATCGGTGCGAAAGGTTTTGATAGACAGTCCGGTCTGCTTCTCAATTCCTTCTTTAAACCTTTTAAACCGATCGAAAGCCTCGCTTTTCTCCTTCAATAGCATTATCCACATATATCTCGAAAAATCATCAATAAGGACAAAGACATACCGATTATTAGCTGGTGTTGGTGGTGAGATCGGTCCACACAAGTCACCATGAATCAGCTCCAAAGCTTGAGCTGCTCGAAAAGATGTTGTAGTTGGAAACACAACTCTGGTTTGTTTTCCGACTAAACACGCAGTACACACATTCTTCTCATGAATCGATTGTGGCATTCCTACAACCATACCTTGTCTCACCATATTGTTCATTACTCCAACACTTACATGTCCCAGCCGTGCATGCCATGTTAGAGTAGTGTCGTTGTCTTGGATATAAAGACACTTAGGAAACTCAACTTCCATTGGCGTCTTGTAGAGACGGTTTGATGATCTCTTGACTTGTACTAACAACCGTCCAACTAGATCACTTAAAGTTAACATGTCTCCCTTCATGTTCACTTCACATCCAAACTCAGTCGCTTGTCCTAGACTGATAATGTTGTGCTTCAGGTCGGGAATGTAGTAAATCTCCTTGAGTGATCGCCTCTCACCCGTTTTTCCCACAAAAACAATCGATCCCTTTCCAATTATGTTGACAAACGAACCATCACCAAACTTAACCTTCCCTGTGATATTCATATCTAAACTAGAGAAGAATTCTTTGTTTCCCGTCATGTGGTTACTAGCACCGTTGTCAAGATACCATACACTTTCATTATTGGTATCATAATTCTTGGGAAACACCTTATCCTCATTCAAGAACACCACCTCATGAACGTAAAGTGCACCAGCTTCATGAGTTTCATTAAGATTTGTCTCTTGATGTGAAAATTCTTTCGCAGGACATGAAGATGCGTAGTGAGCCGGTTTATCACATCTCCAACAAATTATTTTAGATAGATCCTTCTTCTGGTTTTAATTCTGATTTTGATTCTGGTTTTGTACTTGATTTAGATTGTCTCCTCCACGACCCTGGCCATTGAACCTTCCTCGTCCCATGCCTCTGCCAGAGCTATCTCCATTGTATTTACCACGACCAAAACCACCACGACCATATCCACCACGGCCATATCCTCCTCGACTACTTCCTCTTCTTCCATAACCTCCTCTGTTATAGCCTCCTCTGTTTCCTTGATAACCACCGTAGTTTCCTTGATTGCTTGAATTTGAGAACATAAGTTTTGCTTGGTCTTCACTCCGTCCCCTACACGCTCTTCATAAACTTTTATACGACCAACTATGTCTCCAAATCCAGTTGTCTTTAAATCTAAGACTTGTTCCAACGATGCAACGATATGAATATATTTGTGTCTTGGAAGTCCTGTTAAGAACTTCTTTACCAATTTTGATTCTTTAATAATTTCTCCCAAAGCAGCTGACTGCGATGCTAGGCCTGAGATCTTGCCAGCAAAGTCATTAACAGAGTCGGTATCCTTCATCGTTACCCGATCAAGATCTGCAAGTAAAGTCTGAAGCCTCGTTTCCTTTACACGTTCTGCACCTTGATGGCGTGCTCTTATGGCTTCCCATAGAGTTTTAGCCGAGCCTTGATCTCCAACTTGCAGGATAAGTGATCCGGGGATGGATTGAAACAGAAGAGCAGTCGCCATATCGTTCTTCTTTTGATCGGTGGATCCAGGATCAATAGTATCCCACACCTCGCTAACTCAAAGTGTGATTCTCATGCGCATCGACCAAACAGTATAGTTTGTCGATGTTAACAACGGACATTGGATGGACGGTGATCCAAGGTCCTTGGTTCTCGACAATGGATTTGGTTCGTCCCCCATACTTAGTTATGGACAGCTTCTTCTCCACAACTTTTGATCGGAGCTACAACCTTAGCTTTGATACCAAATCTAATATTAAAAACTTGGAAAATATAAGAACACCTTTCTATTAGATTTAGAAAACTCTTTTAAAAACTAAATCTCTCTTTCTCTCAAGTCTTATGGAACACCTCTCCATGGACTCTTATATTTATAGGTTTACACTTTTCCTAAACCTATTAGAATTATCATTACACAACTTAAAGATAATAGGAACTTTTCTTTTTCCTAATCTATCTCTTTTGACAACTTACTAGGAGATAGCTTCTTCCTCAAATTGGAATTATCCAACAGATTTTGCAATTAATTCAAGTAGCCAAGTCAACCAAAAAGTAGTCAAGGGCTCGGATTCGAACTCGGACCGTTAATTGCAAACAACATATTCCCACCACTTGGCAAATAGACAACATTGGGGGACGTAGAGAGCGTAACCAGAATCTCTCTAGCCGCCTCGATCCATTTAAGTTCGATCAACCCCATTCCAGCATCTGCGATAGCTTTGGATATAAACCCGAGCCGACTCGCTCTCTCCCTCGGCTCTAATCACAGCCGCTCGTCTCTCCTGATCAGCCTTCGCCACTAGGAACTTGGACAGCTCAGCTTCTTGCTGCGCCACCTGCTTCCGCTCCATCGCACTCAAGAACTCTTTATTGTACTAGAGATCCGTGATAGACACGTCATCGATAATAATGTTGAATTCCCCAGCTCGCTTGATTAGCGTTTCGCGTATAAGAGCCGAGACTTGTGGACGTTTTGTTAAGAGCTCGTCTGCGTTGAACTGAGCCACCACTGCTTTCAACACATCGGGCCCGATCGCTGGTAGGACCTTGTCGCGGTAGTTGTGGCCTAAGCTTTGATATATGTACGGGAGGCGCGAAACCTAACGCGAATCCACGGAAAAAAAAAAGTTATAGGTTGACTTATGTATTAGTACATATATCCCAAAATATTAGTATTGACGGATTCTACTTACGACAGGGCGACACATAACACGAATTGTGAGGTTGACCATCTGAAGATCTTTAGTTCCACAGTTGGACGGGATTTTCCAGGCTACGGACCGAGTGTCGAAGATATAGGGCTTTTGCACCCACGGAATCTTACGATGTGTCCCTTCTCCGATAGGTTCTTCGAGAACCCCGTTAAATCTGTCGAAAAGAACAGCTCTCTGGCCACCTTCAACTGTGAACATAGACGATCTCACCGTCACCGCCATAAAGGCAGCTCCTACTGCTCCTAGTCCTAGACCCAGAGCCACCTTTCTGTTTCTGATATTGTTCCACGGCATGATTGGCTTTAAGTTTCTGCTCCTGTATGGATTTTAGGTTTTATATGTGTTTTTGTAGGGGTTCTGTTTTCTCAGATTGGTGAAAAGTAGTTAGAGAACGCAGGAGATGAGTTTTTTTAAGGGGTGTTTTTTTTGCGTGAGGCAGAAGTTAAGGAGAAAGCTTATTCCGGTTCTCAATCACCGGGTCGGCTTTACGTGATTATGTTGTGGGTTCTTACCAGCATTAATATTACTAGGCTATTTTTAATTTTGAGGCCCGTTTAGAGCCCAAACATGATTTGTTAAGATTTTTTTTTTTCGGTTCCCGCGATGAACTCGCCATCTCGATCCTGCGCGATAAACCTTCACCCAAAATCTTTCTAGTGGGGAAGAAAGAAGAAGTAAGATCGAAAGCAGGTAACACTAAGAAAAAAATCGTATCAAACGTTTTGTTAGGCTGGATACCCGAGCGAGAATTAAGGATAACAATTCTACCACGGCCAAGAACTGAGATCCGATATTTCTCCTTGTTCGAGCTATCTATTCCTTTGTTATCTTTGGGAATATTTTGGTCTTAATAGAGTTTATGCTCCTTTAGGTTATAGGATGTCAGCTCATTGCTTACTTTTATGATTAATATCAGTAAATTGGTTCAATTTGTGTACTTTCTACTATTCAGTAAATTGCCTTGCACGATGTCTCAGCTTGGATGGTATGTTTAGTCCTCAAATCTCTTCCTATCTTTTTCAATACATGAAAAGTTCACAATCCAATGACCATAGCAGGCGAAGATATGGACATCTGGGTTTTGTGCTCTCTTACACTTCCCTAACTAACTTTTGATGCTGCCAAGTACATGAACATATGATTTACCAGTTATAGTTTCAGGGGATTTAGTGTTGGTCCTGTCATGGGTTAGAACATATATAAACGTTATGAATAGTTGGCAACTAAGTCGGAAGGACAAATGTTTGAAGGGTGGTGGTTCGACTGGTTCTATGAGCTGGGTCAAGTTACATAATTAGCGTTGCAGCAACTTCTTGTTGAAATCCGTGTGTCCATGGTCACACACTCGCAGGAGGACAATACCTGAAGAAGATCTGTGAGACTGTGACCTTGCTTCTCATAAAGGCCACATGAGATTTCATTTTCATCTTTGCCTCCTCCCACTTTGGTTTTCCCAGCTCAACAACTTGAATTCCATCTCAGGTGTCTCTTCAGTCCGCTTCTGTCATGTCTGTAATGTAATCCAACCTTCTCTGCCTTGTTTGTGCGTCATATCTTCTGCAAACGTAAAGATAGATGCTAAGAGAGTCACTTTCTATATTACAAACAGGGTTACTCCAAGATTGCTTGGGTAGCTTCAGCAATGGATAAAAAAATGATACAAAGAAAGCTGCGAGCGAGAAGCAAACCTGTGAAGAAAGTTTTTAAGCTATTTCAGTGCGTTGCGCGAGATGGCTTTTGCTTACGCAAAGCTATAACATGGTTTTGGAAAGGAGTACATGTAGCTTATATGGTTGTAGCTTTCTTCTACTTTCCCTTTCCGCTCGTAGGGTACTTACACAAGACATCCTCATAGCACAAAACAAAACCTCAGAGTGACTTATTATTGTGGCTAACATGCTATGCAGCTCTTGGGAAGCTACCAGCTATGACTACATCAAGTCTAAGGCAATCATAGTCGTTTACAAGGTGTTATAAACAATATTGCATTAGTCTGTAAACAAAGAGAGTCAATGGCTCGTAGATAAACAAGTGAACAATACAGAGATAAATTAAACAGTGCATTTGCACACCAGAAGCAAAACATACATAGTGTAAAGAGAATTCTAAAAGGTGAAAACAATAATGGTATATATAAATATATAGTACATATATGGGAAAGGAAGCTCAAACAATGATGTTGAGAGTGAGAGAGAGAGAGAGAGAAGAAAGAAAGAAAGCTATCTAATTTTCTTGTCATGTCCTAGTTGATTAGCTTTCCTTTCTCTAAACAAATCAATCCAGAGGTTCCAAATCCAAAGTATACTAACAGTAATAGCAGTTCCAACAACAATAGCCCAAGAAATCCACAACCAATTAGGTATCACACCATGAGCACCGCCTCTCGCGTAAAACGATACCATTTTCACGAAAAACAAAGGCCCCAACACACCCCTAACGATACTGTAGAAGGCGTAAAACGGAGGGGACAAGAGATGGTACACTTTTACGGCCAACCGTGAATCCGGATCGCTTTTCCTAGCTCCGGCGAGCGTCCACGCGTTCTGACAGGCGCTCGTGACTTCGGCTAGGATCAAGAGGCCTAAGATGGCGCAAGCGCCGTGGAAGACGAGGAACCGGCACGTGAGGAAGACGAAGAGAGTGGCCAAGTGGTGGCCGATGAAGAGGACGTCGCTTGGGTTGAAGACGATGTAGTGGAGGAGATCGGTGAGAAAGTAAGCGACGCTGAAATCGAGGACGGTGTTTTGGGCGGCGGTGTTGGCGGAGGCGAAGGTGCGTGAGGAGGAGGAGAAGACGGCGCGTGTGGCGAGGAAAACGGCCGGAGTTCCGTGGAAGATTGAGATCAGGCAGCTAGAAGCTTCGGGACGGATTTGTGGTTTCCAATTGCGGAAGACGATGAAGTAAGCGATTAGGTAGATGGTTAAGAACATGGTGAAGAATAATGGGAGGTCTGGAACCGAGATTTCTCCGATATTGATCGACATTGAGATCGGAATCTCAACCCTAATCCACAACAATGGAAGAAGAAGAAGAAGAAACTTAATCCCTTTTTATGTCGTCTCGTTTTTGAGTTATAACTAAAGCAATAGACTGATTGACACATGTATATGATGACAATATTTAATCATGTAACCATAAAATTGACCAAAAATACTTTATAGTATCATCTCTTTTTCAAATTTTTAATGAATCTTCTCACAAGTCACACAACACCCATTCATAGAATTATACTAATATTGTAATTTTCTTACTAGTAAATGACATGCCACAAAGAAACAATTTCCCAACTAGTATGTATAAAACTATGAGTCATGACAGTCACTAGAGAGGTAACTATATATCCAATCCAAAAGCCAATTCGGAATGAGCAACACCAGATGCAGCAATGGCTTTCTTGATTTTTCATCTGTCGTCATTAGTTTGCTGCCTCTGCAAGCTTTGCGGTAAATCTAAGCTTCTTTATACTCAATTTACTTTCTTCAAGACATAACGCTTTCCATTCATTGCTCAACTCTCTTCTTTTCTCAGTATCAAGGCTCATCAGCTTCTTAACACGCACCTTCTTCTGATAATCACTTAAACCATGCGACATCAAGGTCTCAAATGCATCCTGCACTGCGCACAACTCATCATCATCATTCTCTTTTCCAGCAGTCCCGTTCTCCGCAGTAGTTAT
Organism: Camelina sativa; assembly: GCF_000633955.1. Lineage (NCBI taxonomy): Eukaryota > Viridiplantae > Streptophyta > Magnoliopsida > Brassicales > Brassicaceae > Camelina > Camelina sativa. The sequence goes on along the minus strand of NC_025697.1, from coordinate 6,098,671 downwards.
TTTGTCAACAGCAATGGCTTCATGTTTCGATTTGTCAACAAGGTCACTTTTAGCTGCCACATTGTCAATTAAGGCAACTTCCTCCCCCTCCTTAATCATTTCCTCCTGATTCAACAATATCCAAAATTAATCATTCTTTCTATAGCCATAACTCATAACTTCAATTCATCAAAGCAATCATGCTTAGATAAAGGAAGTGATTGTAGTAAGCATCACAAATGTCTCACTTACTTGAGTCTCGCTGTGGTGTGGTTTGTCCATACTAGCAGCATTAGCAAGTTGAGCATTATTTTCTCCCCAAATCATCATGGAAAACCCAAAAGCTTCAGAGTCACTAGACCTAGTAAAATGCGGATCAATTCCTTCATTGATGTCTAGCATGTGATCGAGAAACTTCTTTTTCAACTTCCTGATCTTACTCGAGAGCTGATCCTTAGTGACTTTGACATGAATTGAACCTCCGATGAAACGATAAAAAGCATCCCAATCGATTTTGGTTTGGAACCCTGTCTTAGCTCGGTAATCAACTAGTCCCTGAGAATAAGAATGTGTGTTGGCTTAAGGAATCACAAAAGTTTCACAACGCAATCGAGTATAGAAGATGAAACAAAGACCTTTAAGATAGCGAGCTCATCTTCTTCGTTTCACTTTGTTGTTGTTGTTGTTGCTATTCTTAACCTTCTTCCTTTTCTTCTTCTTCGTCTCTTCTTCTACTGTTAGTGTTTCGGAAGCAGCAGCACGTTTCGAGGAACGCTTCCGTTGAGGTTTTCGTCGGGATAGCGGAGAGGTATCGTCGTCGTCTTCGTAACCACCATCAACACCAGGGGAAGAGGAATCGAGCTGCGTCGGAGTCGCCATCCGTAAATTGCTTACTTAATACCTCACACACAATTCTAGCATGCAGAGAAAACCTAATCAGGAAGTTGAAGTTGTAGAGTCGAGTGAAAGGTTTCGAGTTTATTTATTTATTTTCAATACTCTCTGCTATAGGCTCTTTTTGCAGAGAACACAATGCTCTTCTAGGGATCGAAATATCGAGGGAATCAAAACGCTAAATTAAGTCTTTATTTTACTGTTACACACGGATCATAAGACCCCCTTTATGCACGAAGAGAACACACAAAATCACACAGCACAACGCAAAGCGCAAAGAAAAAGAAAAACAATTTTTAGACGACTATAGAATACATTTCTCAGGAACATTCCAAGCAAAACTTTAACCACGCTTACTACCACAATCCATTCCTTTCCTCATTCATATTTGATATTTCATTGGACGCCTCTCTCTCTGCTTGAGTCTACTGTATCAGTCACAGTAGTATATATTTTCTTGAATCCAGATATTTCTATTGTTTGACCGATCTTCACACAAGCTCAATCAATCTCTCCCTCTTCTACATCAAGTCCAGGAGCTGGTGAGGTGAGCGGGTCAGCTTCCTCCTCATCTTCATCCTGTTTCATAAACAGCCCAAGCTGCTCCAGAGGATTACTACCCCCAAAACTGAAACTACGCAGCAACCCATCGTGAGACACATCTGGCCCATCCTCCTCTATTTCATTTGTCAGTTGGTCTGTTTTGAGCAGCTCCAGATCCTTGAGAAACTTTGCGTTTTCATTGAGTTCAACCGACTGCTCCATCTGCATCATTTACCATTAAAAACTGATGTCTCAGCGATACAGTGAGAGTAGATATTCCATTTTTTTTCTTTAGTTAATGACTAATCCATTCAGCTACTATGAAATCAAATGAATCAAGAAATGTCTCTCGCATGCAACGCAGTAATCAACATCTTTACCTCCATCAATGCCTGCCGCGCTGCCTCTCTTTCAAGCTCCAGCTTTCTCTTAGCCTCAGCTGCCGCTTCTGCTGCAGCTTGTGCCTCAGCTTTCCTACGAGCTTCTTCAGCTGCCTTAGCTTCTGCTTGTAATCGCGCTTTCTCTGTTTAGAAATAACACACACAATCAATCCAGCTTGCAGTACGATTTTATCACTTAGAGGTGATAAATTTCACCCACAAAACTTAAACTAGCAAATCAAGGAAGCAAACCTTTCTTCTTTTGAAGCTCGAGTTCTTCTCTCTCACGCTGTAGCTTCTCTGGGTCTCTCGTGACATTCTGATCTCAGGAAAACAAATAATTTAAAAAAAAACTATTTCAAAGGTGATAAAGGACTTAGACTAGTGGGTTGGATCCCACAACAAACCTGGTTAAGAGGTTTCTCGCGGGATTTCAAAATTAAGTCTGCAAATCGATTCTTCAATAAAGCAGCTCTGTAGACCTTTTCAGGAGGTAGTTGCTTCTCATTCTGAGCACTATTTCCTAGTGTATTAAAGGATCAAGAGTGAGATGCCACCTCAGACACAAGAGCAGAAACATTTTTCTGCCACACTTCTTTTCTTACCATCTTGCTGACAATCGGCCTCTTCAACAGAACTGATTTTCTCCTGAGATGCGCTTTCCAGCTGATCCAACCCACCAGCGGATGCTACTTGTAGAAAGGAAATAACAAATCATAAGTTCCACCAAGAAAAACCAAACTTTTAACCACACTAACCAAGAAATACTCACATTCTCTTGTTGGGGAAGCGCTTGTAGCTCCATCCAACGTAGGTTCAGGATCCATGTTTTCAATCCCCTGTATCAGCGCAGGAGTACGAAGAAACAATTAGATTACCCTGACAAATCTGGGAATCAACAAGCAAGTTGTTTTCTAGGTATATCAGAATTTAAAAAGACTATGCAGTCCAATTTATATTATTAAGGTTCAACAGCAGCAACAAAATTGTGGTTGAAGAGTAGATCCTCCATATCAAAGAGATCCACATAGACATATACATCGTTTCGCACCAACACTTAGTTATCCATGTTTGCATGTTATTCTAGACAATTATGTACCTTTAATGTCCTTGGTAAACTTGAGATTTTAGGATCACCGAAGACGTTTGCCAAGCTATTACCTAGATCAGATATATGCATCAAAAGAGGAGCGATACGAAGTTAGTACGATCCAGGGGACAATCTGAAATCATAACAAAACAAGAAAGGGAAAACAAAAAGTACTTCATATTTAGTTAGTTAACAAGTGAACGTAAAAGGCCTCCTACTTTCAAACTATTACACTAAAATCAGTGCTTTCAATTCACACCAAGAATCATAAGTCTCCAAGTAAAAAACTGCAGAAGATTAAAAAGTGTGCTGCCGATGGCCACAACTAATCAACAACAATGTGGCTCCATAGCCACTTCTGACATAATTTGAGGTCCCGAGGATTTGAAATGATAAATGCAACAACTAAGTAAACAACAACGAAAAAAATAAACAAGCTAAAGAAAAGATACCATTAGAGTTTCCAAACACCAGATCCTTCTCTATCGTGACAGGAGAATTGCTTGATTTTGGGTGTTCATTTCCACCAATGTCAACAACCTCATCATCCATTTCACTCCCTACAATGAAGATACAGTAAGAAATATGTCAATCTGATCAAAGAGCCAAGCAGAAAATTATATCAAACAACAACTAGGCTGTAAGCTAACCATCACAATGTTTCACTGATGAAGTCCCTGGCACTGATCCATGCAAAAGCTGCAGTAAATAAATCTTCCCTATCAGCATGGTGCTATTAAATGATTCAAACATGAGACATAGAAGGAGAAATACCTCTATCTCACAGGGTTCAGCACTTGATTCTTTGTTTTCGCTCTCTCGCAACTCATCTAAGAGATCTCGCAATTGAAACAAAGCATGGTCACTGAGACCATTAATGTCAATCTCAATCTCATCATCTCCAATCACCCCTTCATTTGAGTTGTGGTCTCTCAAGAAATTTATTAACTGTGGTGGGAACTCAGTCAAGGACTCCAAATCCCTGCCGAGCTTGAGTCTGTCCTCAACAGTCATAACCCGCTTAACAGGCTCAACGACGTTCTCACACTCCACTGCACTCGTCTTCCTCTTTTTAGACACAGGTACAAGTATCACAATCCCAGTTTCCTCGTGGGCATCTGAGTTACTCGGTTCAGGACGAGTTTTAGTCGCGGATAGTTTCTTCTCGAGAGTCTTCCACCTAACTTCGAAAAACTTGCGAAGTGTATCAGCCATGACGTAAACATCATTACCAGGTGGATTATACGTCATAGCATTGCTAAAGGTAAGCCGGACATCAGCAGCAAACTCAGTCGGACAGGAATATGTCCCCGAAGTTAACTTATTCTTGACAGTTCCTAAATCCATCGGATGCTTAATAACATTAAAATAATCCATAATATTAAGCTTGACAACATCCACGGGAGTATTGAACACCCAACCATACTGATGTGACATCAACCGTTTTAGAAGCGCCTCGCATTGCTTCATCAGAAGCATCACCGCGGTACTAACAGGGGTCGGTTTAGCAGCAGCACTTATAGGGTTCACTGTCTTTCCTGGCCCAGTAGAGCATCGAGACTTTCCAAAACTCTTGGCTTGACTCAAACCACTTGCAGAGGAACTAGTAACAGCCACTGATCTAGAAAGCTCGAAATTCTTCTGGAAATACCTTATCTGTTCTAACTCTCGTCTAAACCTGCGGATCAACTCTTTCCTATCTGATGATGACATGCCAGACAAGGGTAATACCAATTTCGAGACACCAAACGTTTTAACGTCAGTACAGTTTAACCCGCCGAGCTTTCTTTTGGGACAATTAGAGCCCTCAGAGGCAATACTAGGGCTATCAGACCCTTCATCATAATCTCCACCGGGTCCGGGTGTCTCAAAACAATAGTCTCCAGGGAAACCACCGTTTCTCACAGTCATATCGACGAAATTTTGATTTTAGATTCCCTTATTCTCGATTCGATCCCCGGATCAGTCTAGTATGGCTGACGGATTTGATTGGGAAAGCTAAATCTCCGAAGACTCTTAACAATTCTAATCCTCTTATTAACCGCCGGTAATAAATAGACCAGAAATCTCGATTCGATAGAAACAAAACCCTAGTTTGAGCAATTCATATCTGAGCTCGTACTGACATAATCACTTCGAATTGCCCGTGGGCAGTAAAACACCGAATACGCAAAGACGAAGGAACTCACCGACTGAACTTGAGAGTAATTGTGGAAATCGATGATCCAACTGAAGAGGATGGCAGAGAAAGGTTAGAAGAAAGTGAAACCTTAAGAGGAGCGAAGGGAGGGAGCACGATTAGACAAAACCCTAAAGTTTGATAAATTAGGAAAAAAAGAAAGACGACGAAGACGACCGAGAGAGAGAGAGAAATATACTATCTGATATAAAATTATCTCTCTTTCTCTCTTCTCGTCTCACTGTCTGATTCTCACTTCCCACCATAACGGTGCAAGCGGTTAGCGAGATTCGGTACGGGATACACAAAGAGCGATTAATTTACACCGTCGGATTTGAATCGAACGGACTAGGATACTTCAGCTTAAGCCATTGAGACGCCCATTAGATATTTTCGATGCGGAGATTTTTATGAGTCAACGCAAATCAAAGAACCGCGTGACGTTTTTGTATTTAAACAACGCTTTTGAAGCTAAAAATGATGAACCTCTCAACAAGACAAAAAAGCTCAGTGTCATTCTCAATTTCTAAAACACAGATAGAAGAATATTACAGAGGGAGATGGAAATAACAAAATCAAGTTTATAAGGTTCATCAATCATGTCTGTAATTACATTTCGCAGGACTGATTTTCACAATGTGAATTAAGCTTCATTGTTGAAAGAAAAAGGACAATCATATTCATAGGCTGAAACATTTGCGTGTCAAGCGATAGATTAACGCTCCTAGTACCTTACTTACCTGCAATCAATTTGCGATGTATTAAATTTTCGAATCAACTTCTGAATTCAGTAACAACAACCATCTACAAGAAGGTAGATTTCGGATTGCAGCTATCACGAAATCTTACAAAATCAAAATTAATTGGGAAACTTCCTAGTCATGTTTTCGAACCTCATAAGCTAGGAACAGATCTAGACTTGTACACACAAAAACTGACCATCGTTAAGCGACCTCAGATTGTAATTATCAAAGACACGACCAAGAATGACTCCTTCTGCCATGTTCACAAATTGCAGCTACAGCACAGACCTGAACCAACATCGTTTTTAAAAGGTCAGAAGATATTAATTAGCAAGTGAGGGAGGGTGCGGAGATAAGTGCCTTTTTATTTCAAGGATGGAGCATATGGTGCTGGGCATGGAGAGATGCTTGAATCAGGCAACTGATTTAACAAATCTACTGTTGTCGTAAGGCATGCAACTAGTATTTTCTTCTCCAACTGGACAAGCCGGGTTGCCACTCGTTTCCTAGGACTCAAACCAGGATCTGCCAACTATTGATTGAGAATTCTATTAAATATCATGCAGGAAAACCTAAAAAAGGGATTTGATTTGTAGCAATCACAAAGTCTATCGACATACCAATGCATCATCTTCTTTCAGAGTAGTAGGGTAGCCAGCTAACCGTCTCATGAAGTAATTAGCAAGCTGATCTAGTACTGCTCTTTCCATGCAAGGGCTCATCTACAGAAGAGATTGAGAGTTAAACCTTTACAAGAGTGTAAACAACTTTATATGAAGAAATAACATTGAGTCCTCACATGTAGGGACTGAGCATTTGATGCAATCAAGGAAATGTCAAAAGATTACTTAAGGTTTGCCAGGTCACTCATCCTCTACTTACCGGACAAACTGGACCTTGGGACGAAATTACTGATTGCATTTCAGAAGGATCAGACATGTAACCCAAACGTAGGTAAGGAAGCATGTCTTGGACAGCTTCTCTTTCTTTTCCCACACGAACCTGAGGTTGATGCAAAACCCAAATTAGACAAAACATCTCAAAGTAGACTTGCTGGATCAGGAAATTCACACGTTCATACCTGAAAGATTTGCTGGGATAACTTTCCGTTCCTTTGAGCAACCATTCTCTTGTCCTGATATTGAGGATCCTCGGTGTTCAACGCTGCCTGGAAATGCATATGACGCATAAAACATGCAAACAGTGAGAAAATCACATGAACACCATACTAGTGTTTACAGTAACGCAACAAAGCTTCATAATTACCTCAACTATTATTCTATCATACGGGTTATCTTCATCAACGAATCCATAGTTCAAAAGCAGCTTCGCATTAGGTTGTGGCCCACACCTTCAAATAAAGGAGGAAATGCAAAAGTATGAATGATAGATCAGAATTAAAAGCAAGCTGTTGGAAGCAATTTGGCTAAAAGACTCACCAGACAACTATAGGATCCCCAGCCTTATATGGTCTATCTACCACGAGTTCAACAGCACCATCAACAGCAGTAAGCATTGCCTTGCAGTTGGAACAATAGGCCAACAAGGGAGGACCAAGAGGAACCAAAGCAAACCGACGAGCCAAACCGACATTCTGAGTACAAAGAAGGCAATCTCAATTAGAAGACGCAACAAGCAACGCCTGACTAGTTGCTTATATGATGAGCTGCAAGCTAAAATTAAGATTCAGTTATAGAGTAATAGAGGGAATACCATATAATCATAATTAACTCTAGGTATCCGTTCAGACAGGGCAAGACATACAAGTTGTGAAGAGGAAATACAAAAAGAAGAATGAAAATTACTTGTAAATGCACCACACAGGACTGAATGGCGACAAATGCCTGTTTGAATATCTCAAATGAAAAAGCTTCAGTTGGTATGTCAAATGGGTATTGCTGCAAAACACAAATCACAAGATGTAAGTCTGCTGCCCCTGTTTAGCATTCCATATATCAAAATGAAAAAATAGAAACCGAAGTCTTAGGTAGCAAATATAGTGGTCAAACACCTGAAACAAAGATCCAGCCATAAACCAGACAGTGTCAAGCTCATTGTATTCTCTTTTGATCCCCTCAGCTCTCTCAAGAACTTCGGCCTGAACCATGTTAAAGAAGAAGATCAACACTGAGAACCGACCAGACTAGTTCATCACATGTCATGCATACACTAACGCAATACCTTGGTCGGACTACCAGTTAGGTAATCTAACTCAGCCTCTGACCACAGCAAAGGAGATTCCGCATCTAACTGACCTCTTCCTCTTTGGCGATCAAGTTCCCTTATATAGGGATACCAAACTGATTTCTTTCCTTGCTTCTTTTCATACATCAAATACAAAGCTAGGCAAGCCAGTTCTGACAATTTGTTAGTCGTCAACAGTTCGGCTGCATAAAAAAAAGGCCGGTTATGGCTTCAGATAAGCTTAAAAATTCCAGTATCCCTACCCTCAGTTTGCAACCAGGTAAGAGAAATCACAAAGTCTAATCTAGAGAAACAGTGGTTTCTTGGAATGTGGGAAGTAATACTAATAGGGAATGGCTTATACCAATGGTCTCGTTTCCCAAAACTCTTTCGAGTGTGACCACCAAAGAATCGGGAACTGAAAACGCCACATCACCCTTCTGTAAAAGACAGGTATATTAGCACACATGTCCAATAAAATCCGATGGAACTGTATAAAAAGCAAATAAAGCTGCTGAAATGCTAAGTCAACCACCTGAAGATCCTCACTAGCAGCAACATAATGTATGGGTTTATGCTTCTGATCATGAGCTGGTCTCTCGTTGAGCACAACCTTGCAAGGTGGCAAACCGTTCTTATCCATCCAAACCTTCAAATCAGTGGTATCATCATCTCCTCCCTTCTTGCTCGATACTTTGCTCTGTCTCTCGTCTTCTTTTGGTGAGCCGCCAGCGACTAAAGTATCTGAGCTCGAAGCCGAAACGCACAAGCTCCTCTGAAGAACCGATTGTGATGAAGAGACCAAATTACTGTTCCTCCACCGAGGAAGTGAAGAAACCCTAGAAAGTGGTAAAGAACGAATTGGAAGAGAGACGCATTTAGTATGGAAACATGTGATAACCCCTTCCATCGGAATTATCAATTCAAGAATTCCGATTAAGTCGAGACGTAAAAGATTCTCCGGCGGCGATTCTGAGGATTTAGCTCCGTTCTTTTTTTTTCGTTTTCTCAGATTTTTTTTTCCATTGAGGATAAGAGAGGGAAATGAGAAATCAGGTTGAAAACGAAATGGAGAAGATGAAAATGAGTAAAAAAAATATACGTGGCGCTTAGCGAGATGGACCTGAAATGGACCTGAAATAAGCCCAAACAATAACGAGATGGCGACCTATCAGATTCACGATAAAACGACACACAGTTTGAAACTTTAAAACGACCGACACACAGTTTTAAACCTAAAAGCAACTTCGATACGATGGCGTTTTGGCTACTATTTTTATAAAATGGTCGGTTAAATTAGCACACGAGAGAAACGGCAAAGGGTAATTTTTCAAGTACGATAAAGATTTGCAGGTCCATATGATCTTCTCTACTTGTTGGCCAATGTGACAAAAATATGAAACTTTTTAAACCAACCAAAATGAACGAAGAAATAAAGAGTAACATTCTCAAGATTCACAACTACGGTTTGCCATTCAGCCAAGTTCTGGTGCTTTTGGTCTTTTGCTGTTTACATGGAGAACCTCTGAGGGACAGTATCAAAATCGTCTCCAAAGTCATACCTTTGTCTTTCCCTTCCAACCTAACAAAAAGTAGTCGAACGGCTTAGTCTGAGAAACATAGGTTGAGGACAGAACAGTCTTATGGAACATGGCATTAAGTTACCTTTCCCAGGTATAAAGGGTCACATGATAAGCTCTCATCCATGGCTAAGAGATTCTTCGACAGCCTAACAGTCCTGAAAGTCATATGAAAACACAAAGGTTGTTTGATGCTACTACTTTTACTCTGGAAAACCATTCATATCTAAATCAACTTGATTCCAAGTGCTAATTTATGCATTCTTAAAGGATGACCAAAGTTTTTCTTCTTTCATTTTCCCCAGAGAAAGCATGGCGGTTTTATTAGGAGTTGCAACTCTTAGCCATTTTTCCCAAAAAAAAATATCAGAACACTTGGTTAGTAAACATACCTTTGTATAACAGAATCCATGGTCTCAATCATTTCACTAGTTTTGTACTGCTCAGGGTCCTCCAAGAATCTGACCATTCCATCTTTCTGGTTGATAAGTGCATGTATCTGACCATCCTGGATCTGCATGTTTGGAAAGAAAACATGATGTTCTCAAATCTAACAGTCAAAGTAATAAAGCAAGCTTCTAAAAATCACGTGTTAGAGACAATACCATCTGAAGCACATGCATTTCCGCCTCCTTAGCATTAGCAAGCTGGACCATGTTGGCTATATCTTGCAGCGACAGGGTCAAGTACTTCTGGGTCAACCTCAGAATGTTACGCTTGTAAAGGGATGACACTGCTTGCTTAACCAATCCAAGATTCTTATCCTGAAAAATAACATTTCTTCCACATCATACAGGAGAATGACGACTATTAACATCGGTAAAAAAAACTATGGTGAGTGTTTAGAGGAAATTTACCTTCTCAAAATCAGCACTCTTGGCCACAACCAACGCCTCTAGTTGACCAATCTTCCCGTCGTTGTAACAACTAACCAGTTCAATGTAAGGCTGAGAAAAGGGTGAGCGATATAATTATAAGGCTGTAAATAAATCTTGCTCGTACGGAGTACAAAATAAATGAAATATTTGGACCGAAGTAAAACGAAAGAGAAGCCTCCAATCAAAATGAAAATTACAACTCATGGATAGGGTTCAATCTTACTCCAGAATAGTTCTTGAAGGTCCTCTGAGCTATAGTAGAAGCGCATTTGGGGAGACTGTTAGCACACTGCACATGTAAAAGATATACTAGATTATAAGAATAACATCATAAGATTAACCAATCCTTGAAGAGAAAATCAGACACAGAACGTAATTATGAAACCAATATTACTCAAAACATCCAATGGATTCAGGCTCATGCAATATGATCGCTCCCACGACAGAAAACAAGATAAACAAATAAAGTAATATATAAAGAACACAGCCTTACATGCCCATTGTGAATGAGAGACACCAATATGTATTTTTTGTATGCCTCAACGGCTATGGCACTCGCAGGATTCATAGGAGCAGTCACAACCTGATATAAGTACGTCCATTGAGTTAAAACTAAAACGAAAGTCATTAATGAATAAAAAAGCATGTAGAAAAGAAAATAGAATGGCTTACATTGTAAAGAAGCTCTATTGCTTTCTGAAATCTCTTCAGTCCGATACATATCATTCCCCTGTCAAAAGTGCAGGAATCAAGGATGAGAATTTAAAAAAAAAACTATAAAACAAACTCAACTGGATGGATTTAATGTGTTGATACAACCACTGATCAAAGCAAAAAAAAATCAACGAAAGTAGTGAGGAAAACTTGCTTACCCATAGTAGCAATAGAGAAAAAAGTCTTTTGGCTGGTCAACCTCTAAGATATCATCACTAATAATGGAGAAACCAGTTTTGTACAACTTCGTCTGCAAACAGAGTTGAAGAACATCTGGATGCAACGCAGTCAAACATTTTGGGGAGGCCTGAAGCTTCTGAACAGCGGTCAACAGTGGGGCTACACCTCGCAGGGGATCTTTAATCTTCACGACATGGTCTTTCAATCTCTTACAAAGGGATACAACTGCAAGATTAAGAAGAAAAAAAATAATAACATAACCATCACCCAAAAGATAAAAAAGAGAAAGACGAGACAAGATCCCATAAAGGGTCAGTGATTACATTTATCACTCGCCAAACGAATCTGCTCAGCATCGCAAGAGTTGATGAACCGTGCAATTATCGGAATCTCGGCAAAAGCTTTCTCGTCCGATACTGGACCACTGGTAAGTATCTCACTGGAACAATCAAACAATACCCCAAAAATCAAAATCAGAATTCCAAATCCTCCTTGTAGACTGCAAACCCTAATTATATACCTCAAGTTCCATAAACCAAAATCATCCTCACAGTATTACACAAAACATCAACAAGAAAATACCTAATCTAGTCAGAGATATGAGAAATCAAAACCATCACAAAAAAAAATAAAACAAAATCAACTCACAGGAAATAGAGGTAACCGAGAGAATGCGTCGACGCGTCGAGCTGGGTAAGAGTAGAGAAATTAACATCTGGTACGGCTCGGAGCGAGTTCTCAGCTCCTCTCAAAAGATCGTGAAGTGCAGTTAAATCCCCTGCACTCCCCGACAAACCTTGGATTGACGCTATCACAGCTTCCAACGAGTTCATCACTCCGTCCATATAGAATCTTCAGACGAAAATTACAAAAACCCTAATCGATCGCCCTTTCTTCTCCCTCTCAAAATCTTTTTATGCTAAGTGTTTTTGTTTAATTATCTCTGGATCTTCTCCATAAAAATACATGCCCCTCCCAATATATATATACGAACCCTCTGGGCGATTCAGAGGTTCTATACATTAACTCTAGACAAATAAACCGACTTTAAACCATATAATCTCGATTCGGTATGAATTAATAGCCTCGGTATCTTTCGGTTCAATCAAACCAATTTTGGGGATGACCTTTTTCAATCGTCTTCCACAAAAGGAACGAGATTGCGATCACAGAGTGTCAAAGCATTCTCATCTCAGATTCGAAGGTTCTCTGTGTAATCTAAAGGAGAAGATTTAAAGCTTTGTAGGTGGTTTGTAAACTATGGCGGATTATCATTTCGTGTACAAGGACGTTGATGGAGCGTCGACTCAATGGGACGATATCCAGAGGAAATTGGGGAATCTACCTGAGAAAGCTCCGGCGTTCAAACCTCCGGCTTATACTCCGGAAGAAGACGAGTCTTCAGCTCCTAAGGACCAGGCTTGGTTTGATAAGAAGACGGAGGAGGAGCTTGAGGATCTTGAAGACGACAAAGATCTCGACGATGATTGCTTCCTCGAACAATACAGCTTCGTAGATCGAATCGAACATTCTGATTTCTTTTGTTATTTACCATCTTAGTTTACCATAGAGAATCCTTGTTGCGATGGGTTCTGGATTGTGAATTGGATTTTGTTGGATCTGTTGTTATGTAGCTAGCTACATAGCTCTTGGTGTACTATATTATCAATCTCTGATTTTTCTTTGTGTTTTTGGATATGAATGCAATTAAGGGTAGTGACTAATTTCAGATGTTGATGGATAGGCTAAACTTATTGTGCATTTTGATGGTTTGATAGAAAGAAGAGGTTGTCTGAGCTAAGAGAAGCTGCTAAAGTTAGAAGATATGGAACTGTGACTCCCATCTCTGGATCTGATTTTGTACGCGAGGTTACACAAGCCTCTGCTGAAGATTGGGTTGTTGTATGTCTATACAAAGATAGGTATGCTTTTGATGTATTTGTGAATGTTGTTTCTTTTTGACGAACCAGTCTGGTTACATGCTTGAGACACAATTGATTCATGTTTGTCTCTTGGTGTTCTTTGATAGTGTTGCAGAGTGTGGTTTGCTATTGGGTTGTCTAGAAGAATTGGCTAGCAGATACCCAGCCACAAAGTTCGTTAAGATTATATCTACTGATTGTATTCCGAACTACCCTGATTGTAATCTTCCTACCTTGCTTGTGTACCACCATGGTGCCGTTAAAGGAACTCATGTAGGCTTGAAGAGCTTTGGCCGTAGGTGCACCCCAGAGAGTAAGTTTGAAGCCTTCTCTTTCTGATATAGTCTGTGCCCATTTTGTTTTTCATAATTATTTCCTTTTTCATTTGTAGCCTCTTTTTGATCTAAGACCTGATGTGACCACATTTGCGATTGTATCATACTTTGGGCAGAATGGTTGTACTCTCATGTCTGAACATACTTGCAACTGATTTGGTTTTTCAGGTGTAGCCTTACTTCTGTGTCAATCAGAGCCAGTTCTTAATGATGGCAAAGGAGGAGACGACGACTCCTCGAGGGAAGCTGTGATGGCTGGAGTTCGAAAACAGTTCATAGAACGAGTGGTGAGAGACCATGAGAATAAGGATAACGATGATGGTGGTTACAGCAGCGATTAGAACATCAAAGCTTCCCTATTTACCTCTGTTGTTATTGCTTGTCGAGTTGGTGACTAATAAACAAAATGTGTTGACTTCATCTGTGTTGTAATGCTTTTTTAAAACGTCTTGTTCTTTTAAAAGAGACAGGTACCTCATGCTTTTTCTTAATATCCATGTCCTGATCACTTCTCGAATTCAAGTACTGGATGTAAGACTCTGAATCCATGTAAAAGCCAACATTTGAAATAGTCTATCCATTGAATTAGCATCTACTGCGCACTGTAATGAAGCGATAACATAGAGATGTCTTCTGTTAGATGCTATAGAAAAATTCGGTTTTATGCTTCATAAAATTTCTTTAGACCCTAACAAGTTACAACATCAAATTGGCAATTTCATCTGCAACCAAAAGACCTCAAAAATACAAAGAAAACTTCTTCAAGTTCACTCATTGGATAAGTATTCTCCAAAACCATATTCAAGTAACCTTTCTTTTTCAGAAAATTCTGATTTTCTAATCGACAAGAGTGAATCAGTAGAATTCAAGTTAATCAATAGAGTTCTCAAGTACTCATTCTTTAGTAGGACTTATTGGTTGTCTTTGGTTCTTCGCTTATGTATTTCAAAGTTGTAGGTACACCTTTTTTTTTGGTATTGTGACCAACCTTCGACTGGTATTAACGTACGTTAAGAACTTTGATGTTAAACTGTTCAACTTAATCTGTTTTTCCTTCTTCCATAATTCCATTGAACTTAAAGTAAAAGCAAAATAACTCAGGTAATGGACACATTAGCATAGTTTTGGTGGTGTTGTTTGATTGTCTCAAGTTAGCTTTTTGGTGTTTTAGGAGGCACTAGAGATATATACCAAACACATCCACATGAACATTATGAATACATGATTTTCTTTTTTTCTTTTTTGTCAACAAATACATAAGCGAAGAACCAAAGACATGGACGGGATATTTCTATCCCATCCGGTCCGTCACAAATCCGTCTCAAGAAGGTGTCACGGTTTGTATCGGCATATTCGGTTCGGGTGCTTACTCGGGTTACGCGGGTCGGGTTCTCGTAGACGAGTGGAGCGAGTTACAACGTTTTGGGTCTCGCCGGTAGGAAAAATATTTCGCCGGCGCTGTGGAAAAAAACTTTTTTAAAAAAATTTGGAATTATAATAATAAACGGAAAAAATGTCATTAAATAATGAACTTTCAAATTTAAGCCAAAAAAATGATGAACTTCTTCAAATGTCATTTGATACATGAAGTTCTGTTGACTATCGTTTAAAAACACCAAATATCGTTGATCAAACCAGAATATACATATCATTTTATAAGATAACTGAGCAATTAACGATCATTACTTTGCCGTTTAATGGCATGTTGTTTTTGGCTTCATATATGATATTTGGTGTTTTTAACGGCTAGTCAACAAAGATCATGATTTTTTTTGCCTAAAATTAGAAGTTTATGTAATAAATTGCATATTATTTAACTTTAGTAGTCTAATTTTTTTTATTATTCAACTAATAATTGTTGAATGAATTATTTAAATATTCAAAATCGAAGTCATTCTATACTCTTCAAATATTATGTTTTAAAGATAAATTCACATAAACACATTATTAAATTGTTTATATGTCAATTAAAATGTAATTATGGAATTCCGATAACATGTATATTAATTTTGTTTGTTAATAGACAAATAAAATTTAGCACAATGGTTCTCATAGTATTTTACAAAAGTAAATATTACTTTGAATTATTTTGTGTCTTCGAAAAACACAAAAGAGTAATACATCAACAAATTTAACAAATCACCTCTCAAATAATAGAGAAAATATAGGAATGTATTTTTAATTACATAAATAGTAGATTATACATTTTCTGTAAAATAATATCCACATCACGAATCTATACTAATAAAAAGTAGAAGCTATAAGCTCCTAAAGACGTCCACATAAGATTTTAAACCTCCAATTTTGATTAGACACTTCACTAACTAACATATTTTAAAATCTCCAAAATTTTCTATATTAAGAATTATTTTAAACAAGCAATCAGCATTTGACATGTCATTCATTAACATTTTTAAAATTTCCAGAGTTTTTTAGAAAAAGGAAAATTTTAAATTCATGGAAATAAAAGAACTATGCACAATTTCCCACATCAGCTAGAAAATTTTTAGACAATGGTTCAGAATCAGTATAAATAAGATTAATATGCTTCCAACAACGAATGAGCAGGAAAGCTTGATTTATCAGGCGTCCAAGTTTAAAAGTATATTCGGTTTGATCCAGTTTTTTATTTGATCAAATTAAAACTTTAAAAAGTTTCAAAAAATAAATTATAATATTTTAAATTTTTAAAAGTTTTAATGTTATAAATATTGAAACTTTTAAAAGTTCTTAGCTTTTAAAAAGTTTTTAAATATTATAATTTTAAAAGTTTAAAATATTATAAATATTAAAACTTTTTAAAAGTTTAAATATTATAAATATTGAAGCTTTTAAAAAGTTCTTAGCTTTTAAAAAGTTTTTAAATATTATAATTTTTAAATTTTAAAAGTTTAAAATATTATAAATATTGAAATTTTTTAAAAGGTTTAAATTTTATATTTCGAAACTTTTGAAAAGTTTAAAAGATTATAAATATTTATGTAAAACATAAATTATCTTATTTATCTACGTTTGTGCTTTTTATTTCTTATGAGCTGTAAAACATATCTTTGTGTATCATTTTATAGATAAGTTGATATTTCTTCATTAATTTTTTATTTTTTATCTTATTTTTTATTTTTATGAGAAAAGAAATGATTTTGTTGTTGGAGTTTGATGGATTAATAAATTGTGTGGTAGTCTAAAAAAAGATTTTTTAGTGGAAGAAAGTGAAGAAGTTGACGAGGATGAAGAAGAAAAAGGGTATAGCGAAAAACAAGACGGTTAAAGTAATGATGACGATTACCACAAAATTTGACAATAGAAATGACAAGAAAGAATATGAAGAATAAGAAAACATTGAATTAAAAACACAAAAACATAAGTGGTAACGATCAATTAAATATGAAAACGAGTTAAATTCATGATGATAAAATTGTTTTGTTTTTCTGGTGATCAAAGAAATGGTTTAAGATATGTGAGGTCATCAGTTTAATTCGCCTCGCTTGGATGTCGAGTTAAATTCATGATTTTTTTATCAGATTTGATTTTATAACACAAATGATTTTTATATTTCAAAAATTTGTGTATCTGAAATTTAACTTTTTCCTAAATACTAATTTAAATTTTTAATAAGATAATATTTTACTACTGTCATCGATCATATATAGTTTTCATCAAAATATATCAAATATACTCACGCGTAGCGTGTCTTTAAAACCTAGTTATATTCATGAAAATTTCGGAAGTTTAAAATATCTCCAACTCAACTGATGTAAATAAGTAATATTATTTTTTAATTCTAACCGAAAATATTATTGCAAAGGATATTTGCTGCACATGTACAAAATGACATTAAACTGTATAATAGTCAACTTAAAGCTTGATTTTATATGGGAATTTAGTGGAAACTACCACATTTCCTAAAAAAAACTTTTCTAAACTACCACATATGAAAACATCTTTTCAAAACTACCATAAATCAACTTTTATCACATATAAAAAGACGAAACTATCCCTGCAGAAAGTGACAGATTGAAAGAGACAAATTTGTCTTTATGATGTGGGACCAATAATAAAATATTAATTATTAATTATCTTTATGTTTTTTTTGTGGACCAAAGAATAAACAAGCGTGGTGGAGAATAAATATTGTCTATCAAATTTACGAATTTTTTTTGTTTCAAATTTTTGTCTACCAACATAATTTAAATAACTTGTCCATAAGTATTAGTAAAAAGAAAATATCCACAGTTACAAGTAAAAGAATCATAGTTTAAAAGATCTAAGTGGGTGACGCTTGTCCACGAACAAAAAATTTGGTAACTTTTTTATGATAATAATTTAAGAAATAAATATTGACGACTACGACAAGATTTCAAATTATAGAAAAAATTATAATGGTGGACAAGAAATATGATGGACCAAAAATATAATGTCGTGGACCAATTAAATACTGTGGACAAAATAGTTATCCAAAAAATAAGTTTCGATATGGAGACGAATGTAACTAAGAAATCGAGAAATCAAATATTTTTTCGATAAACAAGATAAATTATTCTCAAGCTCAAACTTATTCTCAAGATAAATTATCTATCGACAAATCAAATATTTTTTCGATTTGGTGTACTATTCTCAAGCTCCGATTTTTGTTGATTCGTTTGTGTTTTGGATATGAATGCAATTAAGGGTAGTGTGACTAATTTCATATGTTGATGGATAGGCTTAAGTTATTGTAAAATACACTTGATGCTTCATAGGCGCTAATGTGTTTTGATGCTTTGATAGGAATAAGAGGTTGTCTGAGCTAAGAGAAGCTGCTAAAGTTAGAAGATATGGGATTGTGACTCCCATCTCTGGATCTGATTTCGTACACGAGGTTACACAAGCCTCTGATGAAGATTGGATTGTTGTATGTCTATACAAAGATAGGTATGCTTTTGATGTATTTGTGAATGTTGTTTTCTATTGACCAACCAGTCTAGTTGCATGCTTGAGAGACAATTAAGTCATGTTTGTGAACCAAAAAAAATCAAAATGCATTTTGTTTTTAAGTACATATAATTAGATTAAGAGTCTTTTCATCCCGGTGAACACAAAAAATTATTCAATTATCTAATTTTGGTTTAATACATAAATTTCCAAATTTAGGTAAGAAATTAAAATGTACAAATTTTACAAGTGAATAAGAAATCATCACTGCATAATCCACTAAGGGCATCAACTTCTAAACCTCAACAAACAAAGTTGATTCAGATTTATCATATCATCTCAATTAAAACAAAATTTCTGTGATTTTCAAGGCAATTAGAACACACCGCAATATCCTCATTCTTGCGCTTAATGATGATCTTCCATAGAATCTGAATAAAGTGCTAATTCAATTTTAACATCTCAATTATAACCTTTAAATTGAATTTTTAGGACACGAATTAAGAATTACTCCGTCAAATTAATACTTCAGCTTCACTTTATGCTTTTGTAGTAACAAGGGAAGAGTCCAGAGTTAGTGGTTCTTGTTTTTGTTTTGAGAGCAGATCCACTTTTTTTTTCTAACTGAAGAATCAGCTCTTCTGAAGCTTATTCTTTTGGATTCTTAATCAATTTAAGGTTTGATGAAGAGGACTGCCTTAAATTTTGTATAAAATATTGAAAGCCATATTTTTCTAGATTTATAAATTTATCTTGTAGTAATTACGTATGAATGTTAAGAAATGTTAATTAGACAGTAGAAACATGCAAATATATGAAATCTTTAAAAACATAGTGTAGTTATCAACTAAGTAATGACTCTAAATAAACTAATCTATAGATATAAAGTTAGCTTTCTTCACTCCTGGTACTGTCACGTCAGCTGTCACGTCAGCCACTTCTTCTTTAATTTTGTGGGCCTTACAGATTTTAATAAGTCATTTAGTGCATGTTTTTTTTGTTAAATATAATTAATCGAAAGTTTAAATAAAAAATAATTATGTAAAATAAATTAAATGTTAAATAAGAAAACAATACTATAATTTTTCATTAGTGGTAAGAATATAGTTAAATTTTTCTATTAAACTGATCATAATTTAAAATTTCAAATATCAAAACAAGGCAACCCAAGCAACACTTTCAAAGAATCAAGGAAACACAACTAGAAATCAATTAAAATTATTTGGCAGCACTTCACAAATCCATCACCAAAGACAAAGACGCAGAGAGATGAACACACATTTAATAAACTAAAAAGATTCATATATATGAATGCCACAATCAGATAACTGTAACACAAAATTATATGAAAAAAACAACCGAGAAAACAAAAAAAACAACCCGGACTTTATAAAATTACAGCAAGATAAACAAGAAAATTAATTTTCCCCAAAACACAACTCACATCGAATCGAAAAAACCACTCAGAGGACAAAGAGGAAAAAAAATTACAACCAAGAACACAAACAACTCACAACTTAATTAGGAAACCTAAAGAAGCCAACATATTTTCATATAAACAAATTTGCAACCCAATTGACATTCACCTTTAACAAAATCAACAGGGGATAACAATTACGACAGGAATGACTAAAAAAACAATTAAGAGCATCAAAGACATAAGTTCAATCCTCAAACAGACCTCTAAATCGGAAAATTGCTCTTCTTCTATCCGTTCACGAGGACATCGGATTTTGAAAAAGAACAAATCAATTTCAATTCAATAACATATAAATAATGGCCCAATAAACCCACAAATTATAAGCCTTATAGAAAAATTGGGTTAGAATGAAACAAACAAAAATAGTCCAGAAAAGAGGAATGTAAGTTATTGATTTTATTTATTTTTCTTAATAAAATCCACAATCTTTTCACTCCAAACACTAAAACATTGACAAAAAAAAAATACTCCAACAGTTTACAAAATACATATGAAAATATTAAATAACAATCCAACCACAAAATAGAAAATAATAATAAATTAATGACAACTAACAACTACAGCAAAACAACAATTTCAACTAAACAATGTTAACTTCTAATAATAATTTTTTTTAAAAGCATTATAAACACACAAGATGATCTCAATTTTTCCTTTAAAAACAGCAAACTAAATTATACTTACTCCAAAACATATTTTTATTAAAATATCCAACAAAACAACATAAGCAACCAAAATTAAATACAAAAACAAACGTAAAGATGAATTTACAAAAACCAAAAAAAATATACACAACAAAACTCGGAATACACGTTAATCTAACTACCGCGCGTAGCGCGGATCGATTGCTAGTAATATATAATATATTTACAAATAGTATATATCAAAGTATCAACCAACGTGTCAAAGCGACAAAGTATCAACCAACCAACATGATTAATCACAAAATAATTAGACAACATATCATAATTAATCACAAAATAATTTTTATCATGTTTTCAAATAAACTTTTCTTGAATTTGTGTAAATATGCTGATTACAAAATGATTAAAATTAAACTAATATTTTTTTTTCTGCTTATGGCGTCAAAACCTCTAGGCGTATGGGTTCTCTGCGTAATCCCTTGCGAATGAACACCCAGTCGTACGGAGCTAGACGACGGACTTGTACGCAGGATGGCCATTGGCGCAGCCAATCAGAGCTAGTTCTTAATGATGGCAAAGGAGGAGACGATGACTCGATGACTCCTTGAGGGAAGTTGTGATGGCTGGAGTTCGAAAACAGTTTATAGAACGACTGGTGAGAGACCATGAGAATAAGGATAACGATGATGGTGGTTACAGTAGCGATTAGAACATCAGAGCTTCTCTGTTTATCTTTGTTCTTATTGCTTGTTGAGTTGGTGACTGATAAACAAAAAGGGCTGACTTCGTGTGTGTTGTAAACTTGTAATGCTTTTTTAAAACATCTTGTTCTTTTAAAAGAGACAGTTACCTCATTTTTTTTTTTCATACGTAGGTCCTGATTACTTATCCAATTTCAGTGCTGGATCTAAGACTCTGAATTCATGTAAAAGCCAACATGTGAAATAGTCTCTGCTCTGGCCAAAGTAATAACCAATTTGAAGAATATCAAATCAACTAGGTTCCATTCATATGCAACTGGAGCTACTACACAAATATACTGCAGATATCAGCCAACCCAACAACTATAAACACCCCCATGCCCCAACACATCAAAGAAGCACCGCTACCTTCAAAATGAAGCTCCTTTCTCAAAACTTTTTTATATACAAAACAACACTCTAATTTTGAATATGACTTATCCCACAAATAGTCTCTCTGGTCACAAGTATTATTCCCCTCACCCACATCTGTGCACACACCAACCCACCTTCACACACAAAATGAACCTCCTTGTTTTCCATAGTCACTATTCGGAACATCCCTTCTTCTTCCTCTCCTGCATCGCTTTTCCCCTTACGGTTCTTCCTAAACCGCTGGCTCATCCCGATCTCTACTTCCTTGCAAACCACGTTCCTCTTTCGCGACTTTCCCCAACTTAGTATTCCGCTTGATTCCAACATTCTCAATTCCTTGCCATGCTTCTTCCCTTTCCCTCCCTTGGTGTGTTTCATCACACTACTTCCTTCTATCACAAACCTTCGAGACAACTCGTTACGAATCACCTTCTCTGCATCACCGGTCGCGAGGTCCAGTAGCATTTCCCCTCTCCTGTTCCTAGCATTGCAGTTTGCACCACGGGCCATTAGGAATTCACACATATGTCCATGGCCTTCGATGGCCGCAAGCATGAGTGGAGTGTAGCCGTCTCCATCCGGGATGTCCAGATCGTATCCCTTTCCACTCAAAAGCTCCACCGCTTTGACGTCTCCACGCCGTGCAGCACAGTGTAGAGCATAGAACCCGCCTGCCATGTTCCTGTTGTCCTTCTCAAGAGCAAACTCGAGCATCACTTTCTCTATCACGTCACGGTTACCGTTCTTCTCAGACAGAGAGACTACTGTCTCTCCAGAGTTGTTGTATAGCTTCATATCTGCGCCTGCGTAGACTAAGACTCTGAATGCTTCAACGTGGCCATTCATGGCAGCTAGCATTGCAGCCGAAAAACCTTCCTCGTCTTGATAGTCTAGGAAAATGCCTTGAGCTTTTACAAGAGATTTTAGCGCCTCGGCATCTCCTGCTTTAGCCACGTATAGCAAAGGCGAGAATACTGAAGCGTTGCTTGAATATGGAACCACACCGAACCGTATCAGTTCAAGAAGTACTCGTTCTAATCCTAGAGACCACTTGTTTGACTCAGCGACCGAAACAACAGACTGACCAATCTTGTTCACTAAACCGAAATCAGCACCAGCAAGGACGAGCACCTTTACGCACTCTGAATGTTTGTGTTTTATAGAGATCAACAGGGCTGTGTTCCCAGCATCCTTCTTCGAGTTTATATCGCAGCCAAAGCTAACTAGTTGTTGTATGATCTCCACTGATCCATCACGTGCAGCAATATGAATCGGTCGGAGTCCAACGCCTCGTGAAGTTTTGATAGAGGTTTCTGGATCGGCGCCGCAGTTGAGGAGGACTCTGACTGCTCCCTGGTTGCCGCAGAGGACAGCATGATGGAGAAGTGTCCGACCATTGTGAGGAGCGTCCGGAGACTGAACTTTGAGCAACAAACGCAAAATGTCGCCACTTGTTTCAAAGTATTCTACAGCACACCAGGTCAAAGGGTAAGGCTCAGCCACTCCAGCTCCAATCCTGAGCTCTTCTCCAGTGTTAGTGTCCCATGACCATGCTCCAAGCTTCACCATGATATCTGTCTTGACACCAGCCTGTACATATCATTGCAAGCTTGTATGTCTTAGATACATGTTCTCTTTTTGCAAAGAACAATTTTAAAATTTTGCAGAGCCAAAAATTACCTGTAGTAAAACGCGGACGGCAGAGACTTGCCTATTGACAATGGCAGCAACAAGGGGTGTACAGTCGACATTTGTGTAAAGAGAAGGTTTTGAAGATTGAAGAAGAAGCCTATCTGTTGAATTAGCATCTACTCCGCACTGTAATGAAGCAATAAGATAGAGATGTCTTCTGTTAGATGCTATTGAACAACTCTTAAGTGATCACATTTTAAAACCATAAGATGAAAACTTACTTTAAGCAAGGTCCCTACGACGTCCACAAAACCTCTGCAACAAGCAGTGGCTAGAGCGTGAACAGCGACTTGAGGACGAATAAGATCAGTTCCCATGAGCAGCTCAGCGAACCTCGAGCGTCCATGACAGCTAGCCCCTAATAGAGCTTCCTCACAAGCAGGCTGAGAAGCACCGGCTTTGAGTAGAATCTCAAATACATCGAAATGACCTTCCCTTACAGCTACAGTTGTTGCAAATCCCCTGAAGAGCTTCTGGTTCACATCAGCTCCAATGTTCTGTGAGATGATATTACAGTAAAAGGTCAGATCACTGTTAAGATTATTAAATATACTGCAAGTTGCTAAATGACTCCACGTGGGGTGAATACAGAAATCAGAAGAAGACAACTAAAAAAGGCTGTGTATAATAGTAAGTTCTACAATAATGGGAACTAAATAATTGACATGGATCTACATGAACATGAGGGAACAACCCTGACACACAGGAGCATGGCTTGATCTCAGACATCTGATGATGACTTAAAAAGAAAGAGGGAAGTAAACGAATATAGTATCCGTCTACACTAGATGCAGCCAATGACAAATGACAACACCTAATGGAGGGGCCTCAGGTTCTGTTTCACAAACAAGCTACATGGATGTGATTATATATCAACACTTTCTTGTCGTACTAAAAGTCATAAGTTACTTTCAGGAAAACAAGAGAATCAAATCAAAAATCACTCAATTATCACTGCAAACCAAATAGTGAACCTTTGGAAACTCTTGTGTCTCAAAATATCCATCATTGACAAGCCAATTCAGATCCAAACATTATACTAGCATATTCAGTAACAGAGTAAAAATAAATCTGTGACTTCAACATAAAATTTTTTTTTTTATCATCACGTTTTTAGCATCTTGGAAGATTCCTAAACACCCCAACCAGTGAGAGATTGAAGCTAGTCAACAGGTTATGAATTTTTTTTTAAACTAGCACGGAATCCGATCCACATTTTAAAAAAAATAATAAATAATTTAAGTAAAGCTAAGTAGAGACAATAAGACAACAAGTAAGAGTAATATTCAAAAGAGTACTTGTGTTCTGCTTTAACCTGTTGGAAATAAAGTACTTGAATTCTGCTTTAGAGATTTAACAAAGTTCAATGGATGAGAAAGATCAAACTATCATCATGAAATCAAAATGAGATTAATGGAACCAGTTTTTAAGTCAAAAACAGAGAGAATAAAATAAATCAATCAGTGTCCGAAATTTGAATTTCGAAAAAGGAGGAAAAAAGTAAAGTAAGCTTCAGACAGAACATATATTTTTGGGTCTTTTAATTCAAGAGACATAAAAAGTACCACGAACGAATCACACCATTAAAAAAAAAGAAGGAAATCACGAGGAAATCAATTATTCAACGATTGCGTCAATGAAACGTAACAATAGTTTCAAATACACAAAGGTTAGTAAATCAAAACAAATATATGAAAAAGATTATTTCAAATCAAAACAAGCATGATTTAAATTTATTGCTTTAATAAAATAACAACGAAATTAATATAATTAATGACAGATAAATCCGCGTTAGGAAAAAAAAAATCATTGCAGATTTTGTTTTATCAGTTTCAAAATCTAAAAAAGCTAGAAACGTTAAGAAACGGCTAAAATAATTTACCAGTAACTTCTTGACGAGAGCTACGTTTCCGAAATTAACGGCGAGGAACAACGCCGTTACATCAGTTTTGAACTCTTCGTACTCGACTCTGACTTCACTGGGCGACTCATCCCGGAGCACGACCTCGCTCCTCCTCGTTTTTAAGCTGACGGCGCCGACGAAGTTAACGTCGAGGAGTGGATCAGAGACACAATCCGACACCGTTTTGAAATCTCCGTCGAGGATTGCGTCTAGAAGCCGCTGCGATACCTCGGCTTCGTAATCCACAGGAACGACTTGTTTGCCGGAGAAAACCGTCATCGTTATGATCCTTACGCCGCCGTAGTAAGCCGTTGACCGAAGTCCCAGGATTTGGGTTTTTGTCTCTTTGCAGACGCGACGCTCGAGAGTAGAGAGATAGAGAGAGAACTTGAAAGAAGTGAGCGCCAGGGATGGGAAGAAGAGACGAGTGTGAGAATTTATTGAAAACGCAATTTTACAGTTCCAACCACGGTTATAAAAAAATGAAGAATGGTTAAAATAGGTAAATTTAATGAGAATATGTGTGGGTCTCGCTTTGTAACCGTGGTTTTATTTTAGTAATGAACTTTTTTACCATACATAGTGCGCGTTGTGCTGACTGGTCTGTGTGCAATGGCATATAATAAATAGAAAATAATCTGAATTCTTAATAAATGACAAAAACATTAATTTTGGTAATGAATACTTTACCATTTTGTTTTCGTATTACACTAAAACCTCTACAAGTTAATAATGTTGGGGCGTGAAATTCTATTAATTTATAAAGTTTTTAATTTCTCGATAAATTAATAATTATAATTATTAATTTATAAAGAGACTTTCCTAATTTGGTAAAAAAATTTAAAAATAAAATTTAATCGTTATAATTAATATTTTTATAAAACCAATTAAAATGAAAATAACAATTATCATGTTTTGAATATAGTACTCAAAGATTTTTATACAGTAAAAATATTAAAAATGAACTCTAATAAAAATTAATGTGTATATATATATATATATATCTTTAGATAACTTTATATAATTATTAATTTATATTATTGATGGGACCATATATTTACAAAAGATTTTCAAAAAAATTATTATCTTATTATATTATTGAATTATGTCCAAAATTACACTAGTCCCAACTTGGGACCGAATAAATTTATTAATTTATAGAGATTATTAATTTAACGAGTATTAGTTTATAGAGATTATATCGTAATTGATCATAAATGGGAAACATATGTAATTTTTTTAGTAATTTAATAAAAGCTCAAAATCACACATGGTATACCATGATGTAAAAGATTGCCAATATGCATACTGTTGACCTCGTTTAATCATAACTGATCTTTTGGTGCTGATATGTAAAAGAATAATTTGTTGGCCTCTTCGTGTATAATTGGTATTTTGGTTGATGACCCGAAATCACTATCATTAGTTATATATTAACATAAAAGAAGATATATATAGGAACAAGGCTAACTTTTCTTAAGGTAGGGAGTTCTTCTAAACAAAGTTCATGTCAAATTTAGGTATATATTAGTTGGGAAAGAAGACAGAAGTAGAATAAAAATATTGGAGGTAAATGGAAAGGTAGATAAGATTGTTGAAATATTGTTCGTTTTGCTAACACAGAAACTTATCACTCAGTATGAAGATTATTTATCTTGTTCACTGTCCCATACTCTTTTTGCTCACTCCTATAGCTACAATCCTACAACTCTCCCCTGCTCAATTAATCCAGCTATGTCTCTCAAACTACGTTCTTTGGTTATTATTTTATTTTCTTGGACATCTATCTACTATTTTTATATTGTTGGGAAATTGTGAATGGAGATATTTAATTTGGCCTTATGTGGTGAATGCATCGCAGTGAGAGTTTATTATATGCAACATACCAAAATAACCAATAGTGAAGGTCTTAAAAACATGCATGCACAGATCTTCACAATTATAACTCTCTGTGTTTTTTTTGTCGTGGACGATGTAACTCGAGTAGGAATACAGATCATTATCAAAAAAAAGTTAAAAACGGTGGGCGATTCCGGCTCAAGGTTTTTAGGGCCCCTGGGCAATTTATTTTTGAATGAAAGACCAAATTCTTTTTTTAACCTCTGTTATATGTTAAAAAAATATAGATTTTATTTTGATAATATATAAACATTTGATAAGATTATAAAAAATTATTTTCATCCTAGGTTGGAGTCAGTTGAGATAATTATAGAAGATAAAGAGTCTTTTTGGTTATTGACTCGTAAAAATAAATTGTTAAAAACATATTTTAATAAATTATTTTTGTGTTATAAATTTTGTTTTTGCCTATTTATCTTACATTATTTATTTTTTGTACCCATTTATCTTGCCTTATTTATTTTTTTGTGCCCCTTGATCTTACATTATTTGTCATCTTAATCTATGAATCCGGGGCGGTCGCATCCCTCGTCCTCCTATCTAAGCTGGCACTGGATTAAATGGAGGAAGAGAAACGAGCTGGAAGTGATGTAACTGAGATCTTTGAATGATACAAGAAAGATCAAAGTGTGGTAGAGAGAGTATTTGGAGAAGTCGGTGGAAAGATATATGGGAGGGAGAATAATTACAGATATAAATAGGATAGGACCATAACTTCGTAATCGTACGTACGGGAAACACGAGACTCGTCATGAGGTTGACTCTTCATCAACCATTAACAACTCACATTCGTGGAATACGTCTCTGTAGATATGACTATTTTGGTTAATTCAACATATAGTCCCATCTAATTATTTCTGAATTGACGTGTAAATTGATTAACTCCGGAAATAATTCAATATTAAAAAAAAAAAAAATAGCCAAGATATTGAAAGAGGATTTCAAAGCATATAGCTGGAATGGGGAAGTTGATATTGATAATACAAGTAGTAAAATATTACATTAAAAAACTCGATCTTAGATTAAACAATAATAACAATCAACAATCTAGTATAACAAATTTGTACCTCATGTTTTCCTATTTTTTTCTATTTGTTTTTTTTGTTGACGAAAGATGGTAGAATGGCTTATAGTATAAAACTTTGTGTTGCTTGAGTGTTTGCGAAGAAAAGATATATAGAATTTATGTTTTCCTCTGCTTACATTGGTTTAATTAATGTGAGGAAGAAAACAAAATTTCACATTAAAATAAAGACTATAGTATAGAGTCAGTACATGTTTGCTCGAATGAATGAATTAACTTCATGAGTATGAGCCCAAAAATATAATTTGGTATTTTAGGTTATTGTTTAATTAAATGAAAATGAGTTGACCTGCAAAGAACGTGATTCATCGAATCCTAGCTAGTTTGGACATTCATGTTACGGAAAGATCTCGTGATCCAGATTGCGACATGAAAATTATATGTTTGATTCCATTTAATACGTGCCTTATAAAGTATTTCATTCAATATATCGAACTTCTTTTGTTGACAGAACATGTCGTCGATCATATAAATAACGTCAAGTGAAGAGTAAAAATATTTGACTCTTTTTCTGATATAATATAAAAGTATTTTTTCATAAAGGATTTAAAGCATATAGTTTAATTACTGGTTATTACATTATAATTGCCGTTCTTATGTCGCAATGTGAATTTGAACCCGTTAGAATGCATCTTAGATATTAATTTTAGTTACATGGTCATAAAAAGTGTTAACAAAAAGAAAAAAAGTAGCAACGTTGGTTCAACTAATTTGACTACAAGGGTCAAGGGATTTTAGAAGGAGATGGCCAAAAAACATGCACAAACAAAGTAGATTAATTTGGTATAATGAAAGAAATATTAGAACATTATCAGGACCAAGAAGGAAACCGTGAGCTTGGAATCATTTCCCTTGTAATTACTAATTTGGACAAACCATGGACCACATCTCATAATTCCCCTACCTTAATCTGTTAATAATCATACTTACAGAACATTTCTAAGTCTTAAAGATTTTTTTTTTTTTTTTTTT
>NC_025697.1:6066596-6069073 GCF_000633955.1 Camelina sativa | reverse complement strand
GTCTTAATGATTTTATGAACAACAAATCTTACTAACTACTTAAAGGTAAACGTAAACGTGTTATTTTTTTTTTTGGTAAGTGACCGGGAGTTAACCTCCCAGCTGAAATTTATTAAGAAAACTTAAAAGAAATTACAATCGAACAACTCTAGGACACGCAGGTCTGGAAACATCGTCTCGCATCAATGTCTCAACACTCAATGGAACTCTATCAAAAGCATGAAAACCTAAAGGTAACGTAAACGCATAGTTAGCCAACCCGTCCGCAAGGCGGTTGGCCTCCCTATACACATGTGACACACGGATAATCCAGTCCCTTGTAAAATAGCCATGGCACAGACGTACCAGGAACGACAACGGATGAGAATCCCCAATCCCTGTCTTAAGGAAACCAACCACAGTCTCCGAGTCCACCTCTAGCTCCACCCTCTCCACTCGCCTCTCCCACGCGATGAACAGACCATAATAAACCCCCCACAGCTCTGCTAAAGGCGCAGAACATCTACCAATATTTAAAACAAACCCACCACACCAGTCACCGTCCGCATTCCGAAGTACCCCTCCCGCTGTTGCAGGCCCAGGATTACCACGTGACGCACCATCAATATTCAATTTATACCACCCACTCCGCGGAGGTAACCAACGTACTAATCTCTCAGTTTTCTCCAGCCTCGAACCATGACCAACCGTATGCACTCTCCCTATCTCTCGAACTGCGTCTTTGATGAACGTCACTCTATCCCGACAAAGACGGTTCTCCCCAAAAATGTTTCCACACCGCCATTTCCAGGCCCACCAAACTGTGATAGCATGGTGTTATAGTCATTCTTTTTGTTGAGTGTTAGGAAAACATGGTCATTAATTTACCTTGCACCATTCTTTTCTTACTTGTGTGTACTGCCTGTGTAAGGGCTGATAAATTGATCGAAAATTATAACTGTGGTTTTACTCAAACTCATCACATACATAATTTCTTTGAGTTTAAACTTTAACCTGTAAGTGTAAACCCAAACTCTACCAAACTTATTTAAATTTCAATTGACAAAAGAGAAAACTATAAAGTATAAATTAAACACTCAAACTCAAAGTTATATTATATATAGAATATTCAAAATTCAAAATCCTCGACCCCTTTTTTAAAAAAATATATAGAATCTTCTTCCTAATTAGTTATGATGTGAAGAAACTCTAAGCAAACAATGCCGGTGGAATGTAATCAAAAATGGAAAAAGAAAAACAATTTAGTTACTTTTTCAGTTTTGAAATTTGAAAGGGATAATAGAAGAGAGTCATACATGATTATACGTGTGAATCAAATACTAAATGATTTCGAATTCATATTAGGCGGCAGAGATTAATTATTTAATTAGTTTGCTTCGATCTTAAAGTTCCATGGCGCAAGCAAATATCATGTCTCTGATATAAATTAATCTTAAAATTTAGTCTACCTTAAAGCAAAATGACTTTTCCTTTTCAGTCTCATTCATCCCAGGCGATAATGCTCAAATCTATTAAACTGTAGATTCGAATTTTTGATATCGTATAAATGGGCCATATAATGTTCTCGTAATCTCAGCACAACTTATTTGTTTATAATTTGATTTTCCTGTTGAGTTTATTCGTTAAGTTAAAATTCAAAGATGGTACGCTCAGAAGAGCAATTATTACTTTATTAGTAGTACCTTTCTCATAATGTAATAGTAATTATGATCTTATAGAAAGAAAAAAAGTACTACTTTTCAATTTCATCGATTAAACTAACGACCACGATAACTACCAACAAACTTTTGCATTCCTTTAGTTTCCCAAATGCACATTAAAATAAAATTTAAAAAACTGCCTTATGAATAACGAATGCTTTTTGGTCGGAAATACAAAATTTGAGATAAGATCGTGAATGTTAATGTNTTTTTTTTTTTTTTTTTTTTTTTTTTTTTTTTTTTTTTTTTTGCTAAAATCTGTGTGGATTATTTGAGGAGAGACGGGAGTTGATTGACCAAGTAATATGTTTACGTCACCAAGTATATATACACTAAAGTTTTGTTTCATACTTTTTATGTGCTGCAAATAGATGTAAAACCAACAAAGGAAAGAAACAAACAAAATTTTAGCCAATCCGGAGCATCTCCTACAGAAATAAAATGCAAATCAAGTTGAGCTAAACGAGCCAATTCATGAGCTTGAGAATTAGATGACCTACATATATATATATACATATTACATGCAAAAAAAAAAAAAAGAAAAAAAAATCTTATAGTTTTCACATGAATTCAAAAAATTTGGTAGAAAAGTTCACCCACTAGTTTGTGATGTTGAGGTTCAGACGATCTGTTTCAAAATACAAAACGTATACTGGATCTTTCTCCTATACGTTTCAACACACACCCATCTTTTATGTATTCGAGTTTCTTCTGACATCACTTCATGCATGATCCGTCGGTACTTTACTTATGAATCATGTTTTATTGGTTTGGATG
>NC_025697.1:6054305-6066430 GCF_000633955.1 Camelina sativa | reverse complement strand
AAAAAAAAAAAAAAAAAAAAAAAACAGAACAAAAATCTTGTTTGGATACGAAGACATGATGAACAAGGGCCCGTTAAGAGAAATAACTGATGATAATGGGCCTGAGGAATTAAAACGGCACACTTTATTGTCGTTTTTTAATAAGCTGAAAATTTT
This sequence comes from Camelina sativa, assembly GCF_000633955.1. NCBI lineage: Eukaryota > Viridiplantae > Streptophyta > Magnoliopsida > Brassicales > Brassicaceae > Camelina > Camelina sativa. The sequence goes on along the minus strand of NC_025697.1, from coordinate 6,066,274 downwards.
GCCGCTGTATTTATTTATTTTCTACTAATATCCGTCGTGCTTACATATCTGGTCAGAGATTGAATTGTCTTGGGTTTATTTGCTGATAGGACAAACAATGGCCTCTGCTGCAGTAGCTGATCATGATGATACAAGTAAGAAAAAAGCTTTGGGTTTTAAGTCCAGTTATCATATTCAGCTTCGGCATTCCAGAATCGTTGAACTGTCTGTCTCTTTGCACTGAATTGTTTTGTTTGCTGATTTCTTTTGGTTATAGAATTCGAAGCGGTTTCTGGTAAAAGAGTTGCAGTAGTAGGTGCAGGTGTAAGGTGATTTCTCATAGCAAATTCATCTCCTGCATTTTGTTCTTCCTTCTCTCTCTCTCTCTCTATAATGTGCTGTGTGATTCTCCTGAATTTTCTTCTGCTTTCCGGGTTTGGGTCGGGGTTTTTTTTTTTTTTTTTTGTTTCCTGGGCTATTTGCTTTGAGTTTTATTTGTTATCAATTTCGCGTAATTCTAACCAAGTAGCTCATAGATATGTTTGTTTTTGGTCGATTTTTTTCAATGGTTTTGAAGTGGTCTTGCTGCGGCTTACAAATTGAAATCCAAGGGTTTGAATGTGACTGTGTTTGAAGCTGATGGAAGGGCTGGTGGTAAATTGAGGAGTGTTATGCATAATGGATTGATTTGGGACGAAGGAGCTAACACTATGGTAGTTTTCTTTATCATACACATCTGTTTCAGTTGGTTTTAGATTATAGTTCTTGATTCCGGTGTATTGCTGCATCACATGCAGACTGAGGCTGAGCCAGAAGTTGGGAGTTTGCTCGATGATCTTGGCCTTCGTGAGAAACAACAATTTGTGAGTGCTCTCTGTGTTATTTTTTGTTGTTGTTGATTTACTAGCTGTGTTTCTCCACCCCTTCATTTGATCATTCTCTATCGTTTCAGCCAATTTCTCAGAAAAAGAGGTATACTGTGCGGAATGGTGTACCTGTGATGGTAATCCTTACTTGGTTTCCTTGTTCTTTATTCTTCTGTCATGAAGTATTTTTCCTATCTGATTTATGATGCTCACATTGTCTCTGTTTTCATGCTAGATACCCACAAATCCCATAGCGCTGGTCACTAGTAGTGTGCTCTCTACCCAATCTAAGGTAGATCTCTCGAGATATAACTACACTGGTTATTTATAACATTGAAATGACTTGTCTTGACTCTTGATGGTCATTTGAGACATATTATTTCTACGGTGTTTAACTTTATATGGACTACTACTACCAGAAACTAAACGCTCTTTTCTACCAAGGTATTTTTATCTTATCAGTATCTCAAATCTCACTAAAAGTACTAGGCCTTTACTTGCAGTTTGAAATCTTGTTGGAACCGTTTTTATGGAAGAAAAACGAATTGTCTTCAAAATTGTCAGACGCATCTGCACTAGAAAGGTGAGTATATAACTTCTTTTTTTTTTTTTTACTCAGACCGTCAGCAATCTCAATCACATAAGATTGGAACGTCCGTTTCACTTCTCTGATGTAGTGTAAGCGGGTTCTTTCAACGCCATTTTGGACAAGAGGTTTGTTGTTGCTACCTAATCCTAAATTTGGATTAATGCATTAGAATCTCATTGTTTTTTTTCAACTTTCTTCGAATTCGCATGTGTCAACACCAATTGTGGACTATCTTTATCAATGTCAAAAATTGTCAACTTACTTTCATGTGTCTCGTTTTATGTTTGTCATTTTTAAGGTTGTCGACTATCTCATCGACCCTTTCGTAGGTGGAACAAGTGCTGCGGATCCTGATTCCCTTTCAGTGAGCAACTTTGCACTTAACATATTGGCTTCGGTTATTGCTTGATACTACTCATTTTTATAACCCTCCCTACGATTTATGATCAGATGAAGTATTCTTTTCCAGATCTCTGGAATGTAGAGAAAAGGTAATGTCTCATGTAACTATACTGTATCTAACGATTTCTTGAATATATTCCAAGATTCTTTTCTCTTTTGATAGGGTGATGCAATCATGTTTTGAGTTTGTCATTCCTTTACTAGTGTCATTTTATGCGTGGTAATATCAAACAATTTTTTGGTTCCGTGATGTGTAATATGGTAGGCAGAAAAGTTTTATGGACAAAGATAGCATTGCAAATAGCATTTCTTATTTGGGACTTGGCTACCTGGTTCTGACTTCTCTTTGCTGACTTCTCTTCAACTCTAGTTGCTAAATATATTATATTTTCTTTTCAGTTTTGGCTCTATTATAGTAGGCGCAGTCAGAACAAAATTTGCCGCTAAAGGAGGTAAAAGTGGAGAATCAAGGAGTTCTCCTGGCACAAAAAAGGGTTCGCGCGGGTCATTCTCTTTTAAGGGTGGAATGCAGGTGATGCATTCTCAATATATGCCAAAATTTTTAACCATACACATTTTTTGGTGTACGACACATGTTCTTCTTGCTCTAAACCACTTTGTTGTTGGTATGTTTCCGCTTTGGATATTGCAGATTCTTCCTGATATGTTGTGCAAAGAACTCTCACATGATGAGCTCAATTTAGACTCCAAGGTTCTCTCTTTGTCTTACGATTCTGGATCAAGACAGGAGAACTGGTCTCTAGGGTGTGTTGCTCATAATGAGACGCAGAGAAAAAACCTCCATTATGATGCTGTAATTATGACGGTTAGTAATGTTTTCCGGACGTGAGATGAAACTTGCAGAACCTCTCAACTGAAATTTTTTTAATGTATTATAGGCTCCTCTGTGTAATGTGAAGGAGATGGAGGTTATGAAAGGAGGACAGCCCTTTCAGCTCAACTTTCTCCCCGAGGTAATTGTGTCTTGTCTAATTTTCAGAAGTTTTTGCTTGAGAGTATCAGGCCTACATCTAGATTTTGTCCATCCTTTCGAGCTGTCTTATATGTTTCTACTCCATATACTGATAATGAAAATATTAATGTGAGACATCAAAGAACTTTATCACATGATTAGTTATCTCTTATATGTACTCTATCTCAACTTAATTGCATCATGATGTTGATCTTATTCATTGTTCAGATCAAGTACATGCCCCTCTCGGTTATAATCACCACATTCACAAAGGAGAAAGTAAAGAGACCTCTCGAAGGCTTCGGGGTACTCATTCCATCTAAGGAGCAAATGCATGGTTTCAAAACTCTTGGTAAGTTGTTGGTGTCCTAGGCCATAATTAAAACAAATAGTCCTAGATTTATCTTATTATAATTATCATCAATTTATTCTCTACATGTAGGTACACTCTTTTCCTCAATGATGTTTCCAGATCGTTGCCCTAGTGACCTTCATCTATATACAACTTTTATTGGTGGGAGCAGGAACCAGGAACTAGCCAAAGCTTCCACGTAAGAAATCTGACTGCTATAAAATTTTCAGAGCATTTTAACACAAACTCAACCATGTTAAGTCACTAAAATTGTGATGCACGATCGTTTTGAAGCTACGAATTATTAAGACAGTTATACCATTTTTCCGATCTTTCACCTGATTCTTACTAAATCTCTTTTCCGGTTCTATCTTTGTAGAGATGAGTTGAAACAAGTTGTGACTTCTGACCTTCAGCGACTTTTGGGGGTTGAAGGTGAACCTGAGTTTGTCAAGTATGTGGAGTTTGGAGTATTTTTCATTTTATCGTTTAGTGTATGAAAGAGGAGATTACCCTTATATATCAACAATATATGTTAATTGCAGCCATTACTACTGGAGGAAAGCATTCCCATTGTATGAAAGCAGCTATGACTCAGTCATGGAAGCAATTGACAAGATGGAGAAAGATCTACCCGGGTTCTTCTACGCAGGTTACTTCGATCAAAGTTTCAGTCTTGTAGATAGAAAGCATTAAATATATGATCCATGATGATGAATGTAGCCAGTATATGGCCTTGAGATGATTCATTGCAGTTATTTATGTATTGTGCACGGACCAATATGAACAGGTAATCATCGAGGAGGGCTATCTGTTGGGAAATCAATCGCATCAGGTTGCAAAGCAGCTGATCTTGTGATCTCATACCTGGAGTCTTGCTCAAATGATAAGCAACCAGAGGACAGCTTATGATCTGTGTCATGGTTCGTCCTTTTTTATGACTTAATTTGTAAACTTGTAAAAGGCAACAAGCCGTGGGATTAGCCAACAAACTCAGCAAAACCCAGATTCACGTAGACTCACTTATTCCAGCATAAACTATTAATGTTAATGTTTAGTCTGTATTCTTGTTGCATCACTGATCTGGCCTGTCTAAGTAGAACAACATGATAGTGTAGATTTCAGGATTGAAGAATCTTTATAAAAATATTGCTGATATTTTCTTATCTTGGAAATTTCATTTCTGTTCTCTAGTCTCTAGACAAGTTGTAGAGAAACTTGTTTGGTTTCTGGTGAAGGGGATGTTGATGTTTTGCGTGTCTTTTCTCCAAAGCCACAACCAAGAGATGGTCCCAAAAAGGTTATCAGAATGTCAGGTGTTAGTATCTGAATGTCCATGTCTGTTCGTCCCACATGCTCTACCGTTCCCATTTCATGGAGTCTTATGTTTTGTCTCATCTTTCTTCTATAAAGCGTTATCTGTCTTAACCCATTTTGTCTTGGTAAGTCTCTTATTGATACTAAAGCAGCATCAATATTAGAGCTTGCATTGTTCTATTCCTTTTGTTCTTTTTGTGGTGTGCTTAATTGAATAAGTAAATAGGAGAAAATTAAGTTCACAATGATGGGGTATTTCTATGTTTACATTAGTTTTGTCGGTACTTATGATAGTATTAAAACATCATGACTAGGTTAGGCTTATGAAATTACTAGGTCGTCGAATATTATACAGTAAATAGTAAATACCATGTAAATGTTAACGAAAGTATAGGTATTATAAGCCAAAGTTTGACATTATACAGTCACAGTCATCAGTTTATGAATACCAAATTGTTGTTAACAGTTGTTCTTAAACAAGAGTGAAGAAACATCTTACTTACTGTTGATATTTTAAGAATATTGACGCATGTGAGACGAAAAAAAAAAGGTAATTAAGATGATGGTCCGGTCTCTGAGACCTGTGGGACACCTGCAATGTGGGCCTTGAAACTTTAACAAAGCATAATCACTACCTTTGCCTGCGACGAAAATACCTACTTGCCCTTATAGACATTTAACAAAGCACAATGTAGACCAGTCTTGATAGACATTTTGGTCTCAAAACATGTGGATTTGTGTTTTAGATGGTTGATAAAGTTACCTAACTAGATATGCTATTATATGGTTGTGAATGATATCACTATTTATTAGCATATTTGTCCTTCAACGAAAGCTACTTCTACAGTTCTACCGGCACTTTTTCGTAGAGCAAAAGCTTCGCTTTGTCATGTATATATAATATATATAACCATTTGGTATATAGTAGAAGGGCAGTTTGGTGAATTAACATGACATGGAATCTAATCATACACATAAATCAATGTTTAAAAACTTACTATAAACAAAGTGGGGAAGATGAAGAAGGAGAAGAAGAGACATGTGTTAAGTGTTAACGGCATCTTCTATGGAGTCAACCAAAGTCACAAATTGCATTTTGCATACATTTAATAATCATACTTTTATGTTTTATCTAATACCAAAATTTAAATTCAAATTTTTATTATTTTACAGAGACAATTTGCTCATAAAAAGGAACAAACTTTCATCAAATTGAGTGCACCTTTTTTTGCTTTGTGATTGTTTCTGGTGACCCACATTACTGAATTTACTGTTTCTTTCGTAAAGAAGAAGAAGAAGAAGCAGCAAAAAAAAAAAAAAAGATGCTTTGAAATCTCTAATTTTGTCAAGTCCTCTCAGGCAAAAATACAGAAAGCCGCCATTAATGCTGCTCTCAACCCTTTCGTCATTAATGCTCTTATCACCTTCTTCTCTACTCTCTAGCTTCCCCAGTTTCTTTCTCGCCTATGTGTTGAATCCGACAAACACAATTACCGACATTCCCTAAACCCTTGATTCCTGCATTTGTCCTCACTCTCTCTTCATTCTTCTTCTCCTGACCTCTCTTTTCACGGATTTGATTGTACACTCATTATTTCCTTTTGGGAGCGTCTGGGATCACGAGCTTAGTTTTGACTTGAGTTTGACTAGATGGGTCTCAGAATCCAAGTCTGTTTCTAATTCTAGGGTTCTGTTTCAATTCTCCTACTTCATCTTCGTTTTTTTTCTCCCCCTGTAATGATGGAACACTCAAAGTTCTTACCTTTGCTCTTTCTTTCATGGGTTCTGTTCTTACAAAGCACCCATCAACTCCAGAACTCACAGACCCAAGTCCTGTATCAGCTCAGGAAGCATCTGGAATTCCCTAAAGCTCTTGAATCTTGGGGAAGTTACTATGGAGACTTGTGTGTAATCCCTGCAACTGCTCACATGAGCATCACCTGTCAAGGCAATTCCGTCACGGAGCTTAAAGTCATGGGGGACAAGCTTTTTAAACCGTTTGGTATGTTTGATGGGTCTTCTTCACTTCCAAATCACACTCTGTCTCAAGCATTCTTAATTGATTCTTTTGTTACCACGTTGACAAGGCTTACAAGCTTGAGGGTTCTTAGCTTAGTTTCTCTAGGTATCTATGGTGAGTTACCAGGGAAGATCCATCGGTTGAATTCTCTAGAGTACTTGGATTTGAGTTCGAATTATCTGTTTGGTTCTGTCCCTCCTGATTTATCAAGATTGGTGTTGCTTCAAAGTCTGATGCTTGATGGGAATTACTTCAACGGCAGTGTTCCAGACACGTTGGATTCCTTGACTAATCTTACTGTTCTTAGTTTAAAGAACAACCGGTTCAAAGGTCCGTTTCCTTCTTCAATTTGCAGAATTGGAAGACTAACAAATCTTGCTCTATCACACAATGAGATTTCTGGTAAGTTGCCTGATCTCAGCAAGTTAAGTCATCTGCATATGCTGGATCTGAGAGAGAACCACTTGGACTCTGAACTACCTGTGATGCCTGATAGATTAGTTACTGTTCTACTCAGCAAGAACTCCTTCTCTGGCGAGATTCCCAGACGTTTTGGCAGTTTGTCTCAGCTTCAGCATCTTGACTTGTCGTTCAATCATCTAACTGGAACTCCATCTGGGTTCTTGTTCTCTTTGCCAAACATTAGTTACTTGGACTTGGCATCTAACAAGCTCAGTGGGAAGCTACCGCTTAACCTGACCTGTGCAGGCAAACTCGGATTTGTGGATTTGTCAAATAACAGATTAATAGGGACTCCTCCCCGTTGCTTGGCAGGAGCTTCCGGCGAGCGAGTAGTTAAACTCGGTGGAAACTGCTTGTCCATAATTGGCAGTCGTGATCAGCATCAGGAATTGTTATGTGAAGAGACTGAAACTGAGGGAAAACAGCTGCAAGGAAGAAAGATTGGGATTTTGGTTGCCGTAATTGGTGGAGCTGTTCTTGTTCTTGTGTTTTTTGTACTAGGAGTCCTTCTGTTATGCACAAACCGCTGCTCTTGCTGTTGTTCAAGAGAAAAGTCAGTGCCGCAAACTCGGCTTAAGGTTGTGACAGATAATTCACACACCAGTCTCTCCTCTGAAGTTCTTGCTAGTGCAAGTGAGTAATTTTGACTCAAAGTGTAGCCTTCTGCCTGCTAGCAATTGTCTTTCAGGACTTTAATATCCTTGTATGATTTCGTCTTGCAGGGTTGATCTCTCAAACAGCAAAGCTAGGTGCACAAGGTGTGCCCTCATGCCGCTCATTTTCTTTTGAAGAGTTAAAGGAAGCCACAGATGATTTCGATTCATCACGTTTCTTAGGTGAAGGCTCCCTTGGAAAGGTACGGTTTTGTCTAACGCAAAATTAATACTTGTGATCATCTTACCATCAGTCATTTGCTTTACTCTGCTTGTTTTGATTCTTTGCAGCTATACAGAGGAACACTTGAAAACGGAAGTTCCATAGCTATCAGATGTCTGGTTTTATCAAGGAAATTCTCCAGCCAGAGTATCAGAGGTCACTTAGATTGGATGTCTAAGCTCAACCATCCTCATCTCCTTAGCTTCTTGGGTCATTGCACTCAAACCAGCGGAGAACACGATCCTGCAGCGACCATACTCTACCTTCTCTACGAGTATATGCCCAACGGGAGCTACCGCACACATCTATCAGGTCAGATTGACATGTGTAGTAAACTTAATGTTAAATTAAACTCTCTGTACTTGGAAACTCAAAGTTGTTAAGAGTATTTTTTATTTTGTAGATTCATTCTCGGAGAAGATCCTGACGTGGCCAAATCGGCTAGCAATTCTCATTGAGATAGCAAAGGCAGTTCATTTTCTTCACACCGGTGTAATGCCTGGTTCATTCAAAAATCACCTGAAGACGAACAACATTTTGCTTGACGAACACAAGATTGCAAAGCTCAGTGACTATGGAGTCTCAGCCATCATTGAAGAGAATGAAAAGCTCGAGGTTTGCTTTCTTTGACTCTGTTTATCTCCATTTTGTATTCTCTTCTTTGATACTAAGTCAATTCTTTCTTTCTACTTCTACATATTGCAGACAAAGTCAGAAACCCACAAGTCAAAGTATGTATCTTTTGCATTCAAAACTCCTTGGCATTTATGAGAAACTAATTCAAACTTGTGGATTTTACAGAAAAATGGCTAAAAGAGAGGACGATGTGTACAACTTCGGATTCATACTTCTGGAATCTTTGATAGGACCAGTGCCCACTACAAAAGGAGAGGCCTTTCTTCTCAACGAAATGGTAACAAAGAGAAAAAAAGCAATCTTTATCATTGTTATTTGCTTGAGACAAAGTTAGTTAATAGCTGTTGTTGCAAATTTTGTGTTATGCAGACATCATTTGGGAGCCAAGATGGTAGGCAGAAGATAGTAAGTCCAACCGTTCTAACTACAAGCTCACAGGAGTCTTTATCGATTGCAATCTCAATCGCCAACAAATGCGTTTTGCTTGAACCATCGGCAAGACCTTCCTTTGAAGACGTTTTATGGAACTTACAATACGCAGCTCAAATGCAGTCTGCCGCAGATGCTGAACGCAAATCTGATACTTCATCATGAATCACATAAGGCTAATATAATGATTGATATAGTTTTTTTCGTTTTTTTAATTGTAAAGTCTTACAAGTTTGGTTTCAGTATAAAAATGTAAGACTCTTGCGAGTAAGAATATAGTTTCTTTTCTTCTCTTAAATTTTATTGCTATGTAAATATTGATTGAATTGTGTTTGTTGTTGGAGAGAACTTCTCATTATTTAAGAACAAGGTAGCACGTGAGGCAGGATGTTAAGCTTTTGGAGAAACTTGTCTTTGAATTGCAGAATCAATCATAATTCTTTATTAATTTGTTGAAAAGCTAGAATAATCCGGTTTCTGATACATGGATTAGCATATAAGTAACCGTAAAACCAAGGCCTACACACTTTTTGGCAAATGATGAATACACTTAAACAGTAGCTGGAACTTTGGCGTCCACTGATTTGAGCACCTCCGCTCCCATTTCTTTGCATCCCACCAGTTTCTGCATTTTCAAAACACAAGACCTTTTAAGTATATATATTGTTTACTAACTTATATAAGCAAATGAATAGAAACCAGCATACACATACATTTCCGGGGGAGTAGATGTCTCCAGTTCTGAACCCTCTGCTCAGAGCATCCATGACCGCGTCTTCAATCCTCTTTGCAGCTTTTTCTTCTCCAAGTCCATATTTCAGAAGCATTGCGGCGCTGAGAATAGTGGCCAATGGGTTTGCCTTGTCTTGTCCAGCTATATCTGGTGCAGAACCATGTATAGGTTCAAAGAGTCCAGGTCCCTGGTTACAATCACAAGTTTAACATTCTCAGATATGGTATAATAAACCTCAGGAACCTTAAAAGATTTTTGTAGAAATTTGCTTACCGATTCACTGAGACTAGCAGATGGAAGCATTCCAATGCTTCCAGTGATCATTGAAGCTTCATCAGATAATATATCACCAAAAATGTTATTGGTGACGATTGTGTCAAACTGCAATGTTTTATAAGAGATCAAAAAACGCTGTGAGAACTAATTATTCCACTTTTCATGTTAGCTTAATCAACTATATGCGCGACGAGCACCTGTTTCGGGTCACGGATAAGCTGCATTGCAGCATTATCAACATACATATGTGATAGTTCAACATCTGGATATTCAGAGGCTAACGCTGTTACTCTTTTCCTCCACAGTACTGATGCCTATATGCAAAACAATCATATAAGCATTACTAAAGTAACACACAAAAAGTGGAGAAACAATTCAAGAACTGATCAAACGTACATCCAACACATTGGCTTTGTCGACAGAACACAGCTTGCCGCGCCTTTTCCTAGCAGTCTCAAACGCAACACGAGCAATTCTGTCGATCTAAAAAAAACATAAGCGATGCATTAATATACACATCATATGTAGCCAATATTGTAATAGAGCAAGCAGATTGTGAAGAGTTAGTAAGTACCTCGTGAGCAGCGTAGATCTCTGTACTAATGCCGACTTCTTCGCCATTTTCATTAATAGATATTCCTCTTGGCTCTCCAAAATAAATACCTCCAGTGAGCTCTCTTACAATCATCATATCAACACCTTCTGCTACTTCTTTCTTCAATGTGGAAGCATCAGCTAACTGAAAAGGTAAAAAGTTTGTTTATTTACAACAGCTAGCTAAAATCCAAGTGCTTAGCAGATGTAAAACCGAAGATATATATATATACCTGTGGCAAAACTGTAGCAGGTCTTAAATTTGCAAAGACTTTGAGATCTCTTCGTAGGTAAAACAAAGCCATCTCAGGTCTCAGATGTTTCTCATTCTTGTCCCATTTATACCTGATCAAGATTCATTTAAAACTGATCAACAAGAGAATATACTTGGAAGCAGACTTTGAAAGAAACAAGACACACATACCCTCCAATAGCTCCAAGAAGTATAGCATCAGAATTTTTAGCAGCTGTGAAAGATTCCTCTGGCATGGGAACTCCAACCAAATCCAAGGCTGCTCCTCCGACAGGCATCTCTTGGAAATCAAACTCCAGTCCTGTCATACAAAAGCAAATATACACTCGTTGATTACGACTTTTCACAAAACTTTTGTAAACAGAATCGAAGAAGAGAACAAGAAAACATTGAGAAAGAGACAAGAACCTTCAAGAGATCCAGCTTTCTGAAGCACATTCTTAGCAACAGATATAACTTCTGGACCGATGCCGTCACCGGGAAGGAGAGCGATGTTAAACCGTTTTTTCCCCGGTGAAGCTGCGGCGCACCTAATTAGAGACGGTGCATGATACTTATTATTCAAAGAAGTATATTTTCCGGGGACGATCTTGTTGGAACTTAGTCGGATGTTCGTTTGCAAAAACGACGCCATTTTCTTATGGAGGAGACTCGGAATTTTTTGAAATTGTGACGAGTGAATGTCACACTACTTATAACATAAAAGTTTATGGCACTTATATAGGTGTGCACGTTTTTTGAATTAGCATAAAACGTTTTTGAATTCGCATTAATTAAGCTTCAACAGTTTAAATGTCTTTTGCTTATTAAAATGACTTAAACTAATCCTTTTTACCTATAAACTGGCTCACCAGCTCTACTTGTTGTTGAGATATTAAATATTTTATAAGAAGGTCCTTTCTCTTTAACGATTATTAAATTAATACTTGCCATGGCGTTTTTAGAAAAGTAGAGCCATATTACAATTTGGGTCGACCCATTTAAAGTTATAACATTGGGCCGGTTATTTATATAGCCCATAAATATGAAGTTGAAGGATTCGTTTTTATTTAAAAAGTGGAGTGCAACAACCACGCGAGAGTTATGGTCGATTATGTGGATATGTGTGATATCCGTATCACATAAAGTGTGTTTTAGGGGATAATAATGTTGAAATGTGAACACAAAATATAAAAGCAAGACTTGGTCTACAAATAATTTGGAACATTGTGT
>NC_025697.1:6048060-6050768 GCF_000633955.1 Camelina sativa | reverse complement strand
TTTATATTATCTAAACGTATCATGTCTCGAGGTATTTTTTTTGTTTGTATATTTTTACTACCCTACGTACGGTACACTATGTGACAGTGCAGACTGCAGAGTGTGAAACGAAAGCAAACCGATGTAGAATGTAAAGTTTCAATTGAAAAAATATTGATAGAGTTTCAGAAGAAAACAAGTAACGGAAGCTGGTGTCATAGTCCCACTTTACCCGTCCCTACAGCATCTCCAGTCGCCTTTAACAATTTCTTTCTTCTTTCGTCTTATCTTTTTTTTTTTTTTTTTGTAATATATAAAACATTTATATGATATTAATTAGAGATCTCAGAGATTTAACATTTACTTATTATTATCTTTTCATTTATTTTGTTTAGATTGCTTATTTCGTAGTCAACTCATTATATTAGGATTAGTAACTGTATGTAGGATATGGAATTCTTTCTATCAAATTTTTGCTTTTTATATATATTGTTTTTTTTAATTATAAATACTAGTTACTTTTGTTAGCATGAGATTTTCTGAAATTTTTTTATTTCTCTAAGATTACTTTTCATTCATCTCAGTTACACGTAATATTCTAAATGTTTTTATCATAACCTCTTGCTCTGGAATAACATAGAAATCATGGCATGATTGCTGATTCACCACTTGTAGCAACTATAATAAATGTAGTCTCAACGATCAGTGCATGATTCACTACTTCTAGAAACTATTCATTATTTTCTTTGGTGCATGATTCAAATCTTGATTTTTATGTTTACACCATAAATTGTTTTTTTTTTTTTAAAAACAAAATCTTTTTTTGTCAAAATCATAAGTTTGTTTGGGTGTAAAAATAATACTATAAAAGGCAATCGATTCCAACATACCATTTTGTTTATATCCATATTTCATTCTTAAGTTTTTATTATTATTATAAATAGCTAACTCAACTCCATTTCTATTATCTTATCAGCCATCCCTTCTCTATAAAAAAAGCCCTTTCACTTTAATTCCTAAAACGTGTCAACCCCCCTATCTCGATGGCCGGTTCGGTTATGGCTCCGTCCGTTTCAATCTGTTTAGCCTTATGTGTCTTAATCTTCGTCGCTCCTTTCCTAATAAAACCCCTCGAAGCTCGTGGAAACTTCGGCAGGCTTCCCGGAAAGCCACCGCAGAGGACTGCTTCCGATGGCATATGCGCTTCTTCTGTCCACGTATATGGTTACAAATGCGAAGAACATGATGTATGACATTCTCTTTTCTTTTCTTTTTTCTTATTAGAAAGTTAGTAATGATGATTATTCATAAATATATTAACTGATGGAGGTGTGATATGAATCGATAAATTACGAAGGTGGTGACCCAAGATGGGTACATATTGAATATGCAAAGGATACCGGAAGGACGAGCCGGCTCCGGCGCAGGCACCGGAAGTGGGGGGAAGAGACAACCTGTCCTAATACAACATGGAATACTTGTCGTAAGTTTTACTCTTCTCTTCACCCTTTTGCATCGCATTAGCCGTCCATTAATATGTGTACATACACGCATGCTACTTCCATCTGCAGTTAATTATTGTGGTATCATGAAACTTTATATGCTGTTTTCCATTATATAGATTTTTTTGAAAGTAAGAAAAACGAAAAAAAAAGTAGAAAGAAACGTCATTACGTTCAAGGGAAAGTGAGAATTACATTATTAGGTGGAAGACTTTATCCCCGTTTTCCACAAGTTATGCAATTGAAGTACATGTGCAATTTGTGCATACGTTTATTCTCAATATGATCAACATCTATATATGTGGACCAAAACCAAACGTGTATACTTCTAGTGCATATATGCCTCATCAACAAGTACATATGTACACGTATATACGGTATATTTGTATCGTGGTCTAGTTAATTTACTCTAGTACTGCTAGTCTCTATATTTGCGAGTTTGAACATATATATATATATGAAAAGTAAGATTAGATTTATAAGTGCGTATCCTAGTGGTGAGTAAAATTAACAATAAATTATAAAGAGACAGCATGAGTGTTTAACATGTGTGTCCAACAGGTAAAGTGATAAATTGAGCGTTACTAGAAAGGTATGGGATAATGGTTGTACCGTACGTAAGTGTGATATTATATAAATAACCGTGTCGATTCATTCTAGTACTCATCGAATTCTACAAAAAAATTATTGATGAAGTGCATATCATACTTGATGAGGTCACCAGATGAGTACGATTTTTACCAGTCTACAAAAATGAAATTACCTAATGACGCATGCAGATATCGTACACTGTCTCTTCTGATGATTTTGACAAAATTGTCCTTTATTTCTATATTGTTCACATTACTCAAACATAGGGCCAATTTGTGAGATAACCAAAAAAAAAATAGTATGAAGAATATAGCACATAATTTGAATAAATTAGAAGAATAGGATTAGAGGTAGTTGAAATGGCAGTTTTAGTGTTATGATGATAGTGGTGGTTGAGGAGGTTGGTGGTGGCCGGCGGACGGAGGCGGCGGCCGGAGGTGGCGGTTTCCGGTGACCGGCGGCCGGAGATGGCGGTTTCCGGTAACCGGCAGCCAGAGGTGGCGGTTTCCGGTGATCTGAGGTGGCGGTTTCTGGCGATTGGCGGCCGGAGGTGGCGGTTTCCGGTGACCGGCGGTTCTCGGTGACCTGCGGCCGCAGGTGGCGGCTTCCGGCGGTCGGAGGTGGCGGCTTCCGGCG
>NC_025697.1:6043123-6048052 GCF_000633955.1 Camelina sativa | reverse complement strand
GGAGGTGGTGGTTTCCGGCGACCGGCGGTCGGAGGTGTCGGATTCCGACGATCAGAGGTGGCGGTTTCTGGTGACCGAAGTTGGTGGTCAACAGTGGTGATGGCTGGAGGAAATCTAAACCCTAAAGATTAGCCTATTGAGAACTCTAGAGGTGATGGTGGTAAAGAGATGGGAATGGTAATGGTGGTGATAGAGAGTATGGGTGGTGGTAGCAATGGAGTAAAGATGGTGAGGGTGGTGGTTAGGAGAAGGACAAAATAGTATATAATACACAAAATATATGGAATATCATTTTTATCTGGTTAGAATGGTCAGTCACTTAAATATAGTTTTTTTTTTGGGTTATTGCTGCCAAATTCTCTAAATTATATATGCATACTCACTCTGCCTACAATATAATATTGTATAAGTACAATCGAAGAAATTGTAAAGCTTAAATAATCAAATCATGAGTTAAATGTGCAGGACGGGATGTCATGGCTGTTGAATCCAGCGGATCAAAACCTGCCGTTGATTTTGGCGGACCAAGGATTCGATGTGTGGATGGGGAACACAAGAGGGACTAGATTCAGCAGAAGACACAGGTACCTTAAACCTTCTCAAAAGGTCTGGTTCACACTTCACTTAACCAATTTTTGTAATTAGTAGATCACGTACTCATTACTAAGTAAACTGAATTATTAACATCGGTGGAACTTTGGACGTAGCCTTTCTGGAACTGGACGTGGGACGAGCTCGTGAGTTACGATCTGCCAGCTATGTTTGATCATATCCACGGCCTAACAGGCCAAAAGATTCATTACCTCGGACACTCTCTGGTGGGTCCAACGTTATCAACATATATACATTTTTCTCTGTTTCTTTTTTTCTTTAGTAATCAGAAATAAAAGAATGATAATGTTTTGGAATATGTCAGGGGACGTTAATAGGATTTGCATCGTTCTCGGAAAAAGGATTGGTGGATAAAGTTAGATCGGCGGCGATGTTGAGTCCCATTGCTTATCTCAGCCACATGACCACCGTCATTGGCGCCATCGCCGCCAAATCTTTCATCGCCGAGGTCCCCTAGCTCCTCCCTTTTAATTAGTTTCATATATTATTATTTTCTATATCTAATAAAATTTGTGCCTATATTTATAAAAAAATAACTTGTTTATCGTCTTTCAAAAATATAGGCCACCGCCATTCTTGGATTGGCAGAGTTTAACCCCAAAAGGTAAAAAAAATGTCACCCTTTTTTATTTTCTTAAAATATGCTTGTTATTGGCTTAGTTGATTTGATTATGTTAAATTATTAAACAACATTGGCAGTGGATTAGTAGGGGGTTTAATAAAGGCTATATGCCTTAAAGCGGGGGTCGACTGTTATGATTTACTCTCTGTTATCACCGGTAATACTACAACTAAAATTCGCTAATCTACCATTTGATAATTGAAGTATACAAATTAATTACGTAATTTCACCCTAAAATTATAGGAAAGAATTGTTGCCTTAACGCATCGACCATTGATCTGTTCCTTGCGAACGAACCACAATCTACTTCCACCAAAAACATGATCCACCTTTCTCAAAGTAAGTGAAACAAATTCCCATTTACATTTGTTTTGATATTTACAAATTAACCTTTATTATCATTCAATAAGTATTATATCTGTAGCGGTAAGAGACAAACAGTTGAGAAAATACAACTATGGAAGCAGTGATCGGAACATAAAACATTACGGTCAAGCGACACCACCGGCTTACAACATATCGGCGATCCCACACGATCTCCCGCTTTTCTTCAGCTACGGCGGTTTGGACTGCCTGGCCGATGTGAAAGACGTGGAGTTTCTCCTTGACCAGTTCAAGTTTCACGACGTCAACAAGATGAATGTGCAGTTTGTGAAAGACTATGCTCATGCTGATTTCATCATGGGTGTTACTGCCAAAGACGTTGTTTACAACCAAGTTGCTACCTTTTTCAAACGACAAGTTTGATTTAAGCCCATAATTCTTCAGTTGTTTTGTTTACCCCCAAACAAATGGGCATATAAAGCAAGTTATATCTACTCTATCGTCTACTAAATTTATTTTTGTTTCTTTTTAAAATATTGAAACAAGGTAGCAAGTAGCAACTAGCAAGCATGAAGCAACCATTATCTAGTTTATAAACAAATTTAAGAGTAATATTTTAAGAAAAAAGTATTATACCATAAGCATATGTTTATATTTTTATTTTAAATAATAATTTTGATTTTCCAAAAAATATTAAGCATATTTAAAAAAAAAATGAAATTGTAGAGCTGCAAATTCGTACTTGATAAAATATTTTTAAAAAACGTATAACAAAAAATATGTATTGGATGGGGCATTGATATAAAAAAAAACGTGGATTTAACGTTTATGGGCCAGTGTGGGCTTTGAAAATAACGGGGCGGGTCTTAACCCGGTCAATAAAAATAGCTAGCTCCGGTGGGGATTTGTTTTTTACTCTCTCTCTCTCGCTCTCGTCCCTCGACAACTGAGAAGTGGCGGAACACCGGTGGATTCCAGTAAGAAGATAACGGAGCTGCTAATCTTCGCCTCTTTGTAAGGAGCTCTCTCGTCCCCTCTCGATATTTTTGGTATATAGATAGTCTCTGGGTTCCTCTGTCTCTTCGGATTTTATGAATGTTAGATCTTTTCATGGCCATTAAGTTTTTTTTTTTCTCAGAAATCTCAAATCGACTTCTATAACGTTTGCATTCGCATTCGCCGTTTTTTTTTTTTCTTTCTCTGGGGATTACTCCTAATGAATTGAGCTGTGCAGCGTTCTTAGAAAATTAGGGTTTTGAGGCTTCGATTTCTCTAGGGCAAACCCGATCTATCGCTTCTGTGAGAATTTGCCTCGTATTTTTTTAGATTTCTGATAATCTTATGATACCTTAGGTGGTGTGTAATGGAAGTTTAGTTTAGTTCTAAAGAGTGGTTCTAATTTCGTCTGAATTTTTTCAGGCTGGGAGGTTTATATATATATAGCGATGTCTGGAAACAACAACAATCCACAGAAGCCACAAGGCTCTGCGCCAGCGCCTTTTGGAAATCCTGGGATGCCCTCTGCATCAGTTCCTGGAAACCAAGGCTTTGCTCCTTCTCATATGACTGCTAACTTCCCAGCTCAGTTTCAGTTCTCACAAGCTCAGGCCCTAGCTCATGCTCAAGCACAGTCCAAAGTTCAAGCACAAATTCAAGCTCAGTTTCAAGCTCAAGGCATGACGATGAACCAAGCACAAGGAGGTTCTCCTGGGATTGGTGGTGGGTTGGGTCCTTCTTCTCCTTCTTTGACGACTCCTGGCAGTTTGAACATGAAGAGGTTCCAGCAGAAACCGCCCATGCGACCTCCTGGTGCTACTGCGGGTAGCAACACTATCTCCCCCATGAGAACAATGGAGCTAACTCCTGCTGCTCGGAAAAAGAAACAGAAGCTTCCAGAAAAGTCATTGCAGGAGCGTGTTGCAGCAATCTTGCCCGAGTCTGCCTTATACACACAACTTCTGGAGTTTGAGTCTCGGGTGGATGCTGCGTTAACTAGAAAGAAAGTTGATATCCAGGAAGCCCTTAAAAACCCTCCCTGCATACAGAAAACTCTTAGGATCTACGTTTTCAACTCCTTTGCCAACCAAAACAACACAATCCCTGGGAATCCTAACGCTGACCCGCCAACATGGACTCTTAAAATCATTGGTAGGATCCTGGAAGATGGGGTGGATCCTGACCAGCCAGGATTTGTTCAGAAATCAAACCCATTGCATCCCAAGTTCTCGTCTTTCTTCAAAAGGATTACAGTTTCCCTGGATCAGAGGCTGTATCCTGAGAACCCATTGATCATATGGGAGAATGCTCGATCACCTGCTCCTCAGGAAGGGTTTGAGATTAAGAGGAAAGGGAATCAGGAGTTTGCAGCTAGTATACGGTTGGAGATGAATTACGTCCCTGAAAAGTTCAAGCTTTCTACTGCATTGATGGATGTTCTCGGGATTGAGGTTGAAACCCGCCCAAGAATCATCGCTGCAATTTGGCATTACGTTAAGGCGAGGAAATTGCAGAACCCAAATGACCCCTCTTTCTTCAACTGTGACCCTGCACTTCAGAAAGTTTTTGGGGAAGATAAGTTGAAATTTACTATGGTCTCTCAGAAGATATCTCATCATTTGTCGCCTCCACCACCGATTCACTTAGAGCACAAAATCAAGCTCTCAGGAAATAATCCGGCCATATCAGCATGTTACGATGTTCTAGTGGATGTACCCTTCCCGATCCAAAGGGATCTGAACAATTTGTTAGCCAATGCAGAGAAGAACAAAGAGATTGAGGCTTGTGATGAAGCAATATGTGCAGCCATTAGGAAAATTCATGAGCATAGGAGGAGGCGGGCATTTTTCTTGGGGTTCAGCCAATCGCCAGTTGAATTCATAAATGCCCTGATCGAATCTCAGAGCAAGGATCTTAAGGTTGTAGCGGGAGAAGCCAGTCGAAATGCTGAGAGAGAACGTCGATCAGACTTCTTCAACCAACCTTGGTAAGCTCATCATCTAGTCTCCGCTACTCTCACCTTTATTTACTCAGATTATATGTATTAGAGTTGTAAAAGTGGCGACTTCAAACAAGTCCACTGATTGATCGGTTGATGATACGTGTCTGAATCATAATTTGGGTAAAATGTTTGCAGGGTCGAAGATGCAGTTATTAGGTACTTGAACCGGAGGCCAGCTGCTGGGAACGAGGGGCCAGGGAGTTGGTGAGTTTCTTGACGATACAAGTCTGTTCATCTGTTTGAGTTTGAGCATTTTTTAGAAGAAGATATTGTTGAGATAGTCTGCTTTGAAAGGGAACTAGTGTATCTGTAATCCTGTGTATGATGAAATATTATTACTTATAATTAGCTTTGTTTTGTAGCCTTTGCTTTA
>NC_025697.1:5975079-6037055 GCF_000633955.1 Camelina sativa | reverse complement strand
CCGGCCATATCAGCATGTTACGATGTGCTAGTGGATGTACCCTTCCCGATCCAAAGGGATCTGAACAATTTGTTAGCCAATGCAGAGAAGAACAAAGAGATTGAGGCTTGTGATGAAGCAATATGTGCAGCCATTAGGAAAATTCATGAGCATAGGAGGAGGCGGGCATTTTTCTTGGGGTTCAGCCAATCGCCAGTTGAATTCATTAACGCCCTGATCGAATCTCAGAGCAAGGATCTCAAGGTTGTAGCGGGAGAAGCCAGTCGAAATGCAGAGAGAGAACGTCGATCGGACTTCTTCAACCAACCTTGGTAAGCTCATCATCTAGTCTCCGCTACTCTGACCTTTATTTACTCAGATTATATGTATTAGAGTTGTAAAAGTGGCGACTTCAAACAAGTCCACTGATTGATCGGTTGATGATACGTGTCTGAATCATAATTTGGGTAAAATGTTTGCAGGGTCGAAGATGCAGTTATTAGGTACTTGAACCGGAGGCCAGCTGCTGGGAACGAGGGGCCAGGGAGTTGGTGAGTTTCTTGACGATACAAGTCTGTTCATCTGTTTGAGTTTGAGCATTTTTTAGAAGAAGATATTGTTGAGATAGTCTGCTTTGAAAGGGAACTAGTGTATCTGTAATCCTGTGTATGATGAAATATTATTACTTATAATTAGCTTTGTTTTGTAGCCTTTGCTTTATAAAAAAGGGGAAATAACACTGGCATAAAAAAAAAGAGAGGCATAATTGAATGAAAACGTAAGTGTTAAGAAATGTATAATTGTGAACTAATAAGTGGGGAAAAGCCAGCGAGCATCAGAGAATGGTCTGGAGGAAATAGAAGAAGCTGAAAGGCGTTGAATCCTCTGGGAGGAGAGATTGAAGACGAAGACATCCTTTTGGCTAGAGGGAAGGCCGCTAAAATAGATGGAGTTTCTGGTAATTCCTTGAATATCTGAGGAAGCTAGCACGGTGATACCTAGGTCCAAGATCACGGCCTGGTCGCCTAGTGAAACAGTTTGTTCCCAATCGTTGTTGGCTGAGTTGAATTTGTAGACGCGAAAATGCCAAGAAAGGTCACGACGTTTAAGAACGCTGGCAACCATCAAAAAGTCTCCAGAGATGGTGATTACTAAGTTGGTCTTCCAATCAATAAAATCTGGCAAATGTGCTCCCCTACGTGGCGGGAAGCTTAAAGCTCCCAAGTGGAAGCGAAAGGGAGGATATAGCTGAAGAATATGAGCAGCTTTTGTTGGAAACTTGAGATCCGAGATTCCGATGCTACCATCCTCATAATAAATGTAAAGCTTGCGGTCCTTGAGGACCATATCACTACACCCCACCAACGGAGGAATCCGGCGCCATTCACAATCTCCTTTTCTGCAAAAGGCGGTATACCCGTTTTCACCCCAACTACAAGCAACTACGTAGTTTTTAGTTTTCTCGTCTACCCACAACACTGCCTTACCAGGGGTGAACCCTATCATCTCGGCTTTGCTTGCAAAATGACGGCCAGGGACATATTTGTACCATCCGGGTGGTTCTGAAAAGAGCTGGTCGCGTTGGGATTCGATAGGTACTAGGTTAATCCTGTCCAAAGTTAGCACATTCACAAGATATAGATTTAACCGAGGGTCCGACATGAGAAGCCAGGTGCCGCAACTCGCAAGGCAAGGATCCACACCAAGATCTTGAATTGTGTAGACATTTTCTTCTTCCTGCGGATTGTACATTATACAACTGCGTCTGCATTGTGCCGGATCAGGGAACAGAATTAGCCACGGAACCTGATTAGGTATGGGAACACATTCTCCCCAAACGCTATACCAAGCAGAACAAACCGCCCTAGCTCGATGAAAATCGGAGCACCTCAGCCGTCCCAGAATCAATCTGATCACATCCTCCGGAAGTTCCGACCAATGCCGCCTCCTAGAATTGAGAGCTTGACGTTTCTGAATCAAAGCCATTATCTAAAAGTCGACAAATACTGCACTGTCCCGGATTTGGTTTAACACTGATATATATATATATATATATCATCACAAATAAAAAATAATAAAAAAATAATACATATTCATGACATGACATGTGACACATGTCAGACTGTCAGCTTCCCATTAGGGTTGGGCGAAGAACCGGTCCTTAGTTAAGGAGTTTAGAACTCCTTAGAACCGCTGACGTGTCATGGAATTTAATTGATTTGAGACTCACTATAAGCTCCATTTAACACTATCAAAGTGCTTCCAGCTTTTAGCAATTTGGAAGGTTTTGAATTTGAGCTCGAGTCGATATTTGATGGTTATTTGCTTAGTAAACTTAAGGTTTTGCATTCTGCTTGATCTCTTTATTCTCAGTATTCTCATATTCTTTGAATGGAAGGTTATGTTCTCTGTTTCTTTTAATGGAAGGGTCGGGATTGACATGACTGGCAGAGTGATTGGCGAACCTCTGTTCTCTCTCATCCTTTTCCCTGTAACCAAGTACCTTGGCTTGTTAGCTACTCGCATTACAGGGTTTGTTTAAATCTCCACACTTTGTTCTCCAAAAACATTAGCTAATTTCGATATTTCTGCAAAGCCTGTAACCTTTTAATTGAATATTTCAGCGGATTCAAGGTCATTGGTGATACAAGCAAGAAATGAGGCGGCTGAGTTTAGGTTTCAATATGGATACGAGATGCCCCGACATTCCTGTTAAATGGTATACTATCTGTTTAATTTGCTAACTATATCTTCCTCTAGGCTTGTGAAAGTATGTAACTGAGCAAATTTACTAAGGGTGAATCATTTTTGCGGACATGAAACAAGAACCTATTGACATAAATGTTATATATGTACCTTCTGGACCATGTAACCACGATCTTAGGAGGCTACAATTGTCAGATGTTATTGTTACATGAAAAAAGAGGCTCAACTAATAAGCAAACATATGATGCAGGCAACTATAGCTGGTATGAAAGAGAAAGAAGCTATCAGTTTCTTGGGGAAGAAAATGAAAGAAAACCCTGCCTTATATGATGAAACAGTGCAGGTAAGTCACTGCCGATCCTCCTCTTTATTTCCTCCTTTTAGAGTTGTATATGGGAATTGGGAAACAACTTTAAATAGCTTTAAAGGCTTTTATACTACTTTTTTCTATTGGTACTTCGTTTGCTATGTTCATATTTGCATACAATTTTGTAGAAGACCTCTGTTGTTGATAAAGGTGTTACTTCATTTGCTATGGATGACAGGTAAACCCACAGTTCTATGCATTAAGGTGGGTCACTCTCCTCCTTTGCTCTTCCTTCTCCTTAGGAGTGTATAGTTATGGTCTAACCTAGAGTCTCCTCCTCCTCTCTTGTATATAAACATCCTCTGTACTATTGAGACAATATATCGAAGAAGCATTCTTTACAATATGATGATGCCAAAGTAAGTCAGGGGCGAGCTATCCATTGCAACACATGAATTATCCCAAGTAATAAGGACCCTTCCAAGGAGATCATATGTTATTCATTTCCTTGGTGACAAAGAGATTTGTAGATTCAGAACAAAAAGGACTCATGCTTCCTAATAGTCATTTTTGTTTGTACAAATGTTAATCATCAAAACCTAAAGACAAGGCTACACCATGTATACCATGTCCTACATCAAAATTGATTCTGTTGCCAAGAATCTTACAGCCCCAGACACCCACCTCCTCGATCCAAAGGTAGGGTAACCACTCTAATATCCTTAAAATCAAAACTGATGGGGACATCATCAAATCTCTCACCATCTCTGATTTAAACTTCAAATTTTTCTCGGAAGCAAATCTGAAAAGCCACAACAGTGGTTTTGGAATGTTAGCTACCGATAGCGTAAGGGCATTCACATCGTTGTTATTCATCCGAAGAAGCATGCGTGCCAAGGTTCTTGGGACGTTGAAGCTGTTCCCGTCGCTTGCCGACAAAATCAAGTTTTCTGATAAATCTTCTCCCAAAGGCCTTCGAATCAAGAAAGTGAAGATCGTTCCCGGAGAATTTCTTTGTGATGCGTGAATGCTCATTTCTGTTTTTGAAACTATTGTTGCTTCAAGAAGTGGAGTAAAGATTTCTGTGTCGGATATTGTTATCTTTACGGTGTTATGATGTGTTGACGAAGAAGAACGTCTAAACACAGCTTGAACGGTGATCGGAGGTGGAGGAGAAGAACCTGCAAAGAGAAGAACCTCGGACGCCCCATTAACCACCGACCCCAACAGTGCCACGTTGTCACAGGAGAATCCCGTTGCAATCTCCGGTAGAAGACCATTGCAAACACTTCTCACGTACGGTTGAGATGCTTCCGTTGGAGACATAATCAAGGTTACTCTATCTTCCTTCTCATCGTAGGTGATAATAACGTTCACCGTGTGTCGTCTTTGGAGAACGGTTGCATCGTTGGCTACTATTTCAACTGTTGCACGTGTTGTGGAGTGGATTTGGTGTACAACACCGAAACGAGTCTCCGACGTCAGTGCCGTCGCCATTTTCTTTTTCAAGATTCCAATATATGTTTTGCTATGCAAAAAAAGAAAAGAAATTGAGGCTGTTATGTTAGTTGGTTACTTCAACTATTTGCTGTATTTATATTAGTGAAAATACTTTTTCAATGTAATTCTAAGCGAAACAAAATTTGAACGCTTAAACTAGAGTAGTTTTTGATTTCTTATTTTGTTTATTCAAAAAGATTTTTTTTTTTGGCTAAAATATATTATAGTAATACAAAAGATCAGTCTGCTTAAACATTAACTGAACAGTATGGACTATGGAGTTATATATATTGCACAATATGGTGGTATAATTTTCAATTATATCATTCTTGAAACTAGGATCCAAAATAAAACATTACAGAAAAATGATTAAACTAAAACCGAGTGTAAATTGATAATAAACCAATTAAATTTTACAAGATTGATACCATGTGTTGCGCTCGGTTACTATTGAAATACTAATTTGTTAACGTATCTGAATCGATCAAATTAGCACTGTTTTGGTGGTAGTTGAGTGTAGCATACGAAAATTGTTAGTTTAGTCATTTTGTAAAATAGTGTATTTGATCTGTAGTATTGGATATAATGTTTTCCTATAATGGATTTTACCATATGTTGATTGTCTCATATTTGTAATATTGGATTTTAGCGTATATGAGACACATTGCTTAATGTTTATAGAGAGCAAAAATGTGTTGTTAGTCCTACGTTGCAATCGTTTTCAATATGTAATTTTTGTTTAGTAATTATATACTATTGTTTATGTTACGTAAATCGGTAAATGTGTAGATTCAGATTTAGTTGTCCGATTGGCGAAGGTTGCAAAAATATCATATGGACGAGTGAAAACAATAAATTTCAAGCCCAACTTGTTCTGAATCAATAACTTTCATCTTGAGTCACACAATTTTATTATAAGCACCCTATTAGGCTTCACTCCTTTAAGACTTGCTCATTGTTAATCTATTATGCAAACCTATCATAGATAATTATACCACCATTTTCTTTTGGCTAAAAATTGTAAATGCAGATTCTAGAACAACTCGCTGTGAGGAACAAATCGTTGTGCCGAACACAGTGTTGTATCAATCAGGAAGCTGCATCAGATCACAGACGTTCGAGGTGCTGACGTGAATGTGTGAGCTGACGTGGCAAGACGTGAGTGGATGTGATTATGTGTTGAGGAAAGTTGATGACTTGGCATTGAAGATAGAGACGAGATTGGTCGTGGAGATATGAAGAATATTCTCCGTAGGAAATTAAGGAAATGATAAACTTGAGCATTAAGAAGTTTCCTTATCCTTGGAGATATGAAGACTATTCTCTACAACAAATAAGGAAAAGATAAGAATGAAAGCAAACAGTTTCCTTATTCCTTGATACTTGGAGATTCGTCTTCTAGGGTTTCTCAAGTTGTGTATATATATTTTAGGAGTAGGCCACGAGCCAATTTGAGCACTCTAGAATATTGATACAGTTGTAAACTTAAAAGCCAGAAAAATAAGGCTTAGAAGGTGTGTTCCTAGTTCTCTGTGACGTTAATCAGGGAGGTGATTAAGTGCGCAGAGAATTGTTTTTCTTTCTCTTAGATCTACACTGGTGAGAGTTTAGATAGAAAAGAGAGGGGGTTGGTTTTCGTCTCTCATAGATAAAAAGAGAGAGGGTTGTTTTTTTTTCTCTTAGATCTACACAGGGTGTTGTGTTAGATAGAAAAGAGAAAGTTTCAGATTCATTCTTAGTCGGGGTCAATCTTATTGGGTAGAATAGGTTGAGTAAGGGCGGAGACAAAATTATCATTGTAAGAGATAAATTTTGTTAATAAGGTTGAAGAGAAAAGCGTTGGTTTAGCGCGTTCCAAGTGTATATCAATGTGTCGTGTGTCTCTATACCTTTACAAAAATATATAATAGTAATGCAAAAGATCCAAATCACATTCATTCAGCTTCAGTTTGATTAAAATACTTATACGTAAAAAGAGCCGATTAATGTTTATGGTGGTATCATAATTTTTTCCCGAGGCGCGTGTTTGTATACCGATTACCGATTACCGATTACCGATTACCGATTACCGATTACCGACTACCGAGTGTAAAATTGATTCATAATAAACCAATTAATTTTTATTTTTCCGAAACCGAAACTGAAACTGAACCGTTTTTCATGTAAGTAAACCAAATCAATTTTTTTAATAAACCAAAATTGATTGCAACTTTATATTGTTAGTTATATACGGGATAGAGAGATAAATATGGTCAACTGTATCATACAATCTGTATGCAAACATTGACATGTTACAACATGATTACATTTTTTTAAAAACGACATAATCACTGGATCCAAGAAACATTGACATTCAAAGTCTTCTTCTCTATAGTCAGTCTGAAGCAAATGGCTATGATGTGGTTTCAGAGAATTTTCGTGTTGCTTCTCGTATCTTCGGTTGCCTCTTCAGGTGCCTTTATTTATATGTTTGCTCATTCATCTTCAAAACTCAAAATTTTGGCCACTGATGTCCATTGCTACAGGACCCGGTTGTTACATACATTACCTGTCTTCGTATTGATTAAGTAAAGTTTGTGCATTTTCATACGCAGATTTTCTGGAAAATCCAGACTTCGAATCTCCACCAAAAAACTCGAATGCAAGCACTAGCCCGTTTGTGTTGCTGGATCAGAACACTACACTCCCTGGGTGGACATTACAAGGGACAGTGCAATATGTTACTTCACTTGAACTGCCTGATGCCGGACATGCTATTCAGCTTGGTGAAGATGGCAAGATCAATCAAACATTCATTGCCAGAGGTGATGATGTGAACTACATCCTCACATTTGCACTGATCCGCGCAGGCCACAACTGTTCGACCTCTGCTGGTCTCAGTGTCTCGGGGCCAGATAGTAATGCGGTTGTTTCTTACCAACAAAACTACAGTAAGGTTTCATGGCAGAGCTACAGTCATAACTTGGGTAGTTAGGGGAATGGTGAGCCTATTAACTTGGTTCTTGAAAGTCAGCCAATAGATTCTGATTCTGATGCACACTCCACATGTTGGCCTATCATTGACACATTGCTTATCAAGACTGTTGGTGTAACATTGGTCCAAGACAGTGGTAAGTTACTTCTCCTTGTCCCTTTTGTGTTTTTCTGCTTTGTTAAGTCATCAAATCCGAGAATGCTAATGCTGAACTCATAGCTCAACACGGAACATGATGAAAGCAGATCTGGTTTCTATAAGTTAATCTAGCTGCATAGACTCATATTATGATTTTGTTGGTGTAGGTAACCTCTTAATCAATGGTGGATTTGAATCTGGACCGGGTTTCTTGCCTAACTCACCCGATGGAGTTCTGATTGACGCGGTGCCAAGCCTGATCCAGTCAGCATTAAGGCAGTGGTCTGTTATAGGAACAGTCAGATACATAGACTCGGAGCACTTCCATGTCCCAGAAGGCAAAGCTGCAATAGAAATTTTGTCTCACACAGCTCCATCAGGCATACAGACAGCAACAAAAGACACAAGTGAAGGTTCGCGATACAACCTAACATTTACTTTAGGAGATGCTAACGATGCATGCACAGGACATTAGGATCACACCCTTTGCTAACGATGCATGCAAAGGGAGTTCAAGCTGGATCTGTAGCTAAAAACTTCACACTGGAGAGCAATGGGACTGGTTCTGGTGAGAAGTTTGGGTTAGTGTTTGAAGCAGACAAAGATGCAGCACAGATAAGTTTTACCAGCTACTCAGTTACAATGACAAAAGAGGATGTTTGTGGTCCTGTGATTGATGAAGTGATCGTTCTTCCTCTTGGTGGAACAGTCTCAGTAAAACCCACATGGCTGCTACTTATTATTGCTTTGTTGTATGTTGCAGTTCTCTGATTGAAAACTGTTTGGGAGAGGATCATAGACTCATAAACAAGATATTTTTGCAGGGAGATGTCATGATCATTCTAGTTTCATGATTATATATGAACACATTTTGTGACACATGAATCTTTCACAATCATGGTTTATTTTCCAGTGAGACATTCTTAATTTCTACTTTTATGTAGAAAGCACACATACAAATACACACTTGAAGCCTTGGAATAAGCAGACACTAATTCCCAGATGTAAATAGGATCTGCAAGGGCTTTGAGCTTAGGGAGAACCAGCTTGTTCACAGAGATCCAGCAGGGCAAGTGTCTGTGTCATCAACAATTTGATTAGGAAACGCTAAAATTAAAATTAGTGGAACAAGAACAGCATGTATGAAATGATTTGCATACCTCAGGAATGGTGAGCTCGAGTCGAAACTTGGGACCATCATAGTGGTGCAAAACCGGCCTGAAAGCATCCTCTTCCAAAGCTTTGTACAGTTTCCTTACACGAATTCTCACCTATCATGTTGTCAATCACCATTTGAGGTTGTGTGAATCAAATCAACCATTGAAAAAAGATGAAAGACAGAATCCACATCAGAGAAGAAAAATGAAACCTGTGCAGGAAATCTGGATTCTCCTTTGCATTTCTTGTCCTCCCAAGCAGTAGGGTCAATGTTTGAACCTCCAAAGGTTGTTGCCTGTACAAAACAAAGAGAAGCAACAATTCTTGGAGACATGGAGTCATCGAGCAAGACATGAACACCATTGACAAATCAAAGTGCTATAGAACAAACCTCGAAAATTCCATGCAGCTGATGAGTTGTGTAGTTGTAGAGAAACAGAGGCAGGCCTGGTGTTATCGTCCTAACAGAGTCCCTGTATCTCGGTGGCAGACCTGACAGACACAGAAGAAGACATAAGTACATATGAAAAAGGAGATGTAACCCTTAAATGGACAAACTCCAAGATGAGATGAATACCAAAGAGCTGGCGCTTCAGATCTTCCAGCATTGTGTCGTTGTTANAGTCAGATACATAGACTCGGAGCACTTCCATGTCCCAGAAGGCAAAGCTGCAATAGAAATTTTGTCTCACACAGCTCCATCAGGCATACAGACAGCAACAAAAGACACAAGTGAAGGTTCGCGATACAACCTAACATTTACTTTAGGAGATGCTAACGATGCGTGCAAAGGACATTTCGTGGTGGGTGTTCAAGCTGGATCTGCAGCTCAAAACTTCACACTGGAGAGCAATGGGACTGGCTCTGGTGAGAAGTTTGGGTTAGTGTTTGAAGCAGACAAAGATGCAGCACAGATAAGTTTTACCAGCTACTCAGTTACAATGACAAAAGAGGATGTTCTTTGTGGTCCTGTGATTGATGAAGTGATCGTACATCCTCTTGGTGGAACAGCCTCAGTAAAACCCACATGGCTGCTACTTATTATTGCTTTGTTGTATGTTGCAGTTCTCTGATTGAATTCTGTTTGGGAGAGGGTCATAGACTCATAAACAATATATTTTTGCAAGGAGATGTGATGATCATTCTAGTTTTATGATTATATATGAACACATTTGTGGCACATGAATCTTTCACAATCATGGTTTATTTTCCAGTGAGACATTCTTAGTTTCTACTTTTATGTAGAAAGCACACATACAAATACACACTTGAAGCCTTGGAATAAGCAGACACTAATTCCCAGATGTAAATAGGATCTGCAAGGGCTTTGAGCTTAGGGAGAACCAGCTTGTTCACAGAGATCCAGCAGGGCAAGTGTCTGTGTCATCAACAATTTGATTAGGAAACGCTAAAATTAAAATTAGTGGAACAAGAATAGCATGTATGAAATGATTTGCATACCTCAGGAATGGTGAGCTCGAGTCGAAACTTGGGACCATCATAGTGGTGCAAAACAGGCCTGAAAGCATCCTCTTCCAAAGCTTTGTACAGTTTCCTTACACGAATTCTCACCTATCATGTTGTCAATCACCATTTGGGGTTGTGTGAATCAAATCAACCATTGAAAAAAGATGAAAGACAGAATCCACATCAGAGAAGAAAAATGAAACCTGTGCAGGAAATCTGGATTCTCCCTTGCATTTCTTGTCCTCCCAAGCAGTAGGGTCAATGTTTGAACCTCCAAAGGTTGTTGCCTGTACAAAGCAAAGAGAAGCAACAATTCTTGGAGACTTGGAGTCATCGAGCAAGACATGAACACCATTGACAAATCAAAGTGCTATAGAACAAACCTCGAAAATTCCATGCAGCTGATGAGTTGTGTAGTTGTAGAGAAACAGAGGCAGGCCTGGTGTTATCGTCCTAACAGAGTCCCTGTATCTCGGTGGCAGACCTGACAGACACAGAAGAAGACATAAGTACATATGAAAAAGGAGATGTAACCCTTAAATGGACAAACTCCAAGATGAGATGAATACCAAAGAGCTGGCGCTTCAGATCTTCCAGCATTGTGTCGTTGTTACAGACAAAGATATAACCACCAAGCACTTCACTCTTTGGGAGACACTCCGAGGCAGGTAAGGTCTTGAACCTTTTTTCTGTAGCAGCATTCATGGAGTCACTGTTGTGAGTGCTGCGAAAGTTGTTGTTACCTTCTCTGTTAGAGAACTGATTGTAGCTAAATTTGCCTCCACTCAGGTGTTTATGGCCAAAAACATTAAAATCGTAGCCAGCATTGAACTTGAGCTCCGAGTTCATCATGTTGATGTTAAAAGTCTCAAACTTGTTCTCTTCTTGAAACCCAAATTTCTCCCTCGGCCTTATCTCAACTGGACCCTTTGATAGATCAAGATTGTTCGAACGTTCTCCCTTGGATCTAGTCTGGTCAGCTAGTTTAGATGCAGCCATGAACCACTTCTGATCCTCTGAAGCTTTCGATTGTCCTCGGAGCTCATCCCCTAGCTGCCAAAAGCTGCGCATGCTCTCCATCTCCAAATGCTTTGGTTTGATAGAGACACCTACCATACCAAAAAATAAAATAAACTATAGTATTTCACCAACCAATCCTAAAGAATATTGGATTTTTAAATAATAACAAGTTCCACGAGTTCCATTTCGATTTCTTAATCAAAATTTCTCCAAAAGTATGAAACTTTAAACACATTTCATGATACCAAAAATTTCAGAGATTACCAAACTGAACGAACACTACAGTTCAAAGCAAGCACTGAGATCTAAAAACCAAATGAAAAAAAAAACAGAGTCCAAACAAGCAGACTGTATAAGGAAGGTAAAAGATTAGAATCGAAAACTAGGTTTAAAGAAATTAGTAAAGCAACAAATTTTACCAGACAGACGAAACCCTAGATTGCAGAATCCCTGAATGAGAGAAGCTGTTGGATTTTTAATTTGTGTGTTTCAATTTTTGGAGCTTCTTTCTTTTTCCCCGACAAGGTTATAAATCCTGGCAGTGTCCTTAATGCCTGAGACAGAAAAGCTTGGTCCAACAGAAAAGCTTGCCGTCTAACGTTACTAGAACGGTGCAACGTTTAGCTACAAAACTGGAAACGGGACGCAGTCCTAATTAATCACATCACGTGGTTTTTTTTTTTTAATTAATAATTCGGCACCAAATAAAAGAGTCCTGCTCTATATAAATTACTTAAAAGGACCGGTTTAGCCTTTAGATCGTGTGTTACTCGAGTGATTCGTCAAAACAATGTGATAAATTTTTCTTCAACATCTTACCGCAGACTAGGGAGTAGGAACTATAAGATCATGACTAATTCATTGGCCCTGGTGGCACGCAGACTAGGAACT
Source organism: Camelina sativa (assembly GCF_000633955.1). Lineage (NCBI taxonomy): Eukaryota > Viridiplantae > Streptophyta > Magnoliopsida > Brassicales > Brassicaceae > Camelina > Camelina sativa. The sequence goes on along the minus strand of NC_025697.1, from coordinate 6,024,915 downwards.
ATAAGACCATGACTAATTCGTAGGCCCTGGTGCAGAAGAATATTCGGTCCGTTTCTCCCTATGAACAGACCGTGGAACAAAGGTCAGCCCACGACCATGGCGTCGACCGAAGCTGACATTTGAAGGAGTTGTGTCTGCGGTGGTTAGCGTGGACAGTGCTGAGACAAGACCGTCAACGCTGGCTTTGTCTTCTACTTCCTTAGCATCTGAAGAAGCTTCTTCTTTGTCTTCTTTGTGTTTCAGCTTTGATACATGTTGCCTCTGAAGTTTCTCTCTTCGCTTCTTTGAGAGTTGGGTCCTCTTGAAGAACTCGAATGTTGTTGGGAACTTGTGTTTGTCAACTAAGTGTCGATGCCGGGCTTTGTAGGTCTTGAACTTCAATCCACACCCTTCCACAAGGCACTCGTACTGCGTAAATATGTTCATGAGAGAAGAAATAAGGACGATCACAGGTGAAGTTTAAAGATATCCATGTAAAACAATGACAGGAGCGGTATCACAGTTAGAGCACTGCCTCAAAACGGCACTTAATAGTTGCACAAAGAGATAAAGAGTATATAGTGCATACCATGTCATAACCCCGAGCAACTTTAGCTTGAAAAAAAGAGTCGTGTGCTTCGGATATGTGGATACTTAGCAAGCGAGAAGTAGGGTAGACCCTTGAGCATACTGAACAAGACGCCGTGTGTCGTGCATTATAGTGATCTTCAAAATGGTCCAAAGATTTCAGGCGCTCAGGGCAGCCAGCAATGGGACACGAGATTCTTCTGCTGCAAAAAAAGTGAAGCTCGTGACCATCAACGGAGACTTGTGGAGTGTGGACAAAAGTTGGAATTGAAACTAGATCAGTGACACACGATATAGTCATTGCTATTACTAGTTGCCACTTAAAAAATGTTGATATCGAAAGAGAACTACTTACATAACAATTCATGGCCATTTGGTTACTATATATTACCAACAATCAGATGTAGGATAACTGACACCAAACCAGAGTCACCAAGAAAAGAAAAGAAAAAGTCTGTTCAGATTATTAGCTGCAGTATACACATCAAGGAACCAATGTAAAAACAAACATTCAACTCCCGCAAGCAATAATCTAAATCTGCAAATTATAACCATTGCCATAGTTGATTAAATCTTGTACATTTACTAACAGAAAAACAAACAAAAATCCCATCCGTGAAGAAGGATAAAACATATACCTGCTTTCAGTTTCCACAATTATCTGAAGATGGTTGATTTCATCTTCTGTTAAGTCCAATGCCACCTGTCAATCAAATCCTCCTTAGGACTCTAAAAACTCTTACTAGTATTGTAGGATGACAGACAATGATTGGTCAAAAAAACATCATACAATTCCATGGATATCAAACCAGAACAAGAATGAATCAATCGTTTTAATCCAAAATTGACAAGCTAGACCTAATCAGAACACCAAAAAAAAAAACTTCCAAGTTTAGACCGTTATTACAGAACAACCAAATAGATCGAAACCGAATCAAGTATCATCACTACGGAGATGAATTCCACACCAAAAAAAAAAAAAACGTTTCGAGAGACAACGAAATAAACAATTCGACCTTTCGATTTGGGCAAAGCTAATGCCATAATATCATCGTTAACTTAATTTAGCTCGCAAGGACAAGAAAAATAAAAATCGAAATTGATCTGTGAAGAGTAATTCCATAAGAAGAGCATTACATACATAAGATTTCGACCGATTCAGATTCCAGAAGAAGTAAGTACCTGTTTAGCTAGTAGTTCACGCTCGACGTTTCCAGATGCAAAGAAGGGCGAATCCGGAGGAAATCTTCGCCGGATTGGATTCCATACCGGAAATGCTAACTCCCCCACCGTGTCTACCGCCATACCCATAGCCATCGCCTCTCCACAAAGCAGAACAACAAAATTCAAATAAAATTCGTTTTCTTCGTCTCACAAACATGAAATAAAAACAAGCATCTAACTACTGAATATTTTCCTCCGCTCCGGTTTACTAACTGGATCCTTTCTGGACTATATTATCATGTCCACTTTTCATTAGGCCCAACTTAGGCCCATATACAAGAAACATGAATTAATTTGTTTCTAAAATAAATAAGAGTTGGGGAAAAAGAAAAAGGAAAAATCTCTTGTCACTCACAGTTTACACGAGTCATGATGACTCATTGCCTCTTGATACGGATCCTTCATCATATATACTACGAATCAATTTTTTTACTAGAGGTTAATTTAGATTAATTTGTCCAATGCAACGAGTTTCCGGTGATAATTAAAAACATTAATTCTATAGATCAAAGTTAAGCTGTCAAAAAAAAAAATTGGTTATGCTCTTGTAGTTTGGGGACGTGTGCTCATAAAATTTATACAATATATTCTTCACCTACAATGAGCTTATAAATAGTTTTATTATATTTGTGGTTGAAATTGAAATGAGCATAACAGAGAGATCATCTTGACTTACACCACGCTATCATTATTATTATTATTTTTTTGGTAGAAAATAACACTTTAACCTAAACAGCAATATGAATAATTGTTAAAGTTTCTATTATAATAAGAAAGAGAACTAGTGCGGTGATATGGTAGATTAAAAAAATAAATTATCATATTTATCATACCAAAAGAAAGCTGTGTCGGAAGAAACCAAATTTGGATATATTAAATGTTTATTTTGAATATCGGCTTCAATGTTTAGAACCGTTGAGCTAAAGTTGATGAACTAAATTAGAACAGGTACTCCGATCCGCTGAATTCAAGGATCAGTCAAAATCATTAACATATTAGGGGTCGACAAAGACTTCTTTTCAAACTCATACTTTGAATTTATTTTATCCATTTTTTGTTTAACGACAATGTATTAGTTAGCTATACTTTATACGTTTCATCAAGACAATTTGGTTTTAAAATCTCTTAGAAACGTTTCCATGCAGATGACCTGACCTAATGAAGTTTGTTAGAATGTCACTGTCAGTAAAACCCTCTAACTCAAGAAATTTTAATTCTGGCATTCACCTTCTCGCTCAAGTAAAAGGTGAGAATATCCTAGTTGTAAAACTTCTGGCATTCACCTGTGAATGTGACTAGATATTTTAATCATCAAAAACTCAATAAACATTTTTTTTTCTGTTACGTTTATTCATTGACAAAAAACTAAAAACACATTTATACTGTAAGACTATATCCAGCGGCCATAAATTAATGCGGTGGCATATCAGAGGGTCGAAAAAGATTGGTGAGGTCCTATATATTCAAGAGACGACTGTATTAAGAGAAGAGTTTAATAAGAAACAAAAGACAAAACCTATCAATATGGATACTCGTAGTCGCAGTGACGATGCAAAAAGAAACATGATAATGATGTGGGGGATGTTGCTCTTTTACATGGTGGCCGAGTCGGGTGCTCAACTGTCGGAGAATTACTACTCCTCCACATGCCCCAACGTGGAGCGCATCGTTCAGCAGGCGGTTACTACAAAATTTCAACAAACTTTCACGACGGCTCCGGCAACATTACGGATGTTCTTCCACGACTGTTTTGTCGAAGTATGTAGAAAACGTTAATAGATCTACAAAGTTGTATTATGTTGTTTGGGGGTTTTTTTTTTTTGTTTTTCTCTTTTCTAAGTTGTGAATATAATTTGGTTTGTTTTTTTTGTAGGGATGTGATGCGTCTGTGTTGATAGCATCTGAGAATGGAGACGCAGAGAAGGACGCGCCTGACAATAAATCTCTCGCCGGAGACGGATTCGACACTGTGATTAAGGCTAAAACCGCTGTAGAAGCTTTATGTCCAGGTGTTGTGTCATGTGCCGATATTTTGGCTCTCGCCGCTAGAGACGTCGTCGTCCTCGTAAGTCCACGCTCCGCCACTGACTTTCATTTAATTAGCCATGTGTCAACATTATTAACTATGCTACATTGGCAGGCTGGAGGGCCAGGGTTTAAGGTGGAGCTAGGAAGACGAGACGGGCTCGTCTCCAAGGCGTCTAGAGTGACCGGGAAGTTACCTGAACCAGGGCTTGACGTGAGAGGTTTAGTCGAGAACTTCGCTAGCAACGGGCTTTCACTTACCGATATGATTGCTCTCTCAGGCGCACACACCATTGGTTTCTCTCACTGCAACCGTTTCGCCAACCGTCTCTACAACTTCTCGGCATTTATGCCCCTGGACCCTACGCTCGACCCTGCCTACGCACAGCAGCTGATGCAAACTTGCCGTCGTGCTGGCTGGGACCCAGACCAAGTCGCAGACATTGACCTAACCACCGGACGTGTCTTCGACAATCTATACTACCAGAACCTCGTGGCTCGGAAAGGCCTTTTCACCTCCGATCAAGTTCTGTTCAACGATCTCTCGTCTCAGTCTACAGTAATGAGGTTTGCTAACAACGCTGGAGAATTCTACGCCGCTTTTACTTCTGCTATGAGGAATCTTGGCCGCGTTGGTGTTAAGGTTGGAAACCAAGGAGAGATTCGAAGGGACTGCTCTGCTTTTAACTAGCTTTTATCGAACGAATGTTCAAAACATAAAACATATAAATTCTGAAGCTATTGATTTTAAGCTTTTGCTACATTAAAATGTCATCATAATCCACAATGGAACTATCTTAAATTGTAATGGTTGAGCTATTTCTCAAGATTAATCAGATCCCAAACATTATTTGAAACTGAAATTTATTTTATACATGAGGAGTGTCTACAGATCTTTGCGTAGATGTTGCCGCGGATATGAATACAAAAAAAAAAACGTACAAATCAAATACAAAATTGACAATAACGACAACAAAATTGATACAGAAACCCCAAAAAAAAAAATCGACACAGAGACGAAAACTTCTGTACCGGAGAATCGAAAACAAAAACCAAAGAATAAGAAGCTGAGCACGATCACATATGATAGGGAACATATCTTAGGTACGGGTCTTGCCATAGAGGTGAGTGTAAACGGACTTGGTACGACGCACAAGAATCATACTCAAGATGCAAGCGATGATGCAGAATCCAGACATTATGAGTGACGTCAAGTAGAAACAGATAGAACCATTGCATCTAAGGGCGTCATTTGGATCAAACACGGATCCTTGTGCTTGCCGTTCTGCTTCCCGGTCATAGATGCTACTCGCAATCATACCCGAGAACACCAGGGATCCAGCCGGGTTTGCCAGTGTCAGGAAATTGTATAAAGCTCCAAACTTCTTCAAACCAAAGAGCTCAGAGGCAGTAGCTGGGACAATAGCCCAGTGGGCACCATAGCCGAGTCCAATCAACAACGTGCCAATGTACATCGCTCCGGGCCATCCGTACGCAAAGAAGATGTGTCCTACTGACATTACTAGCTGAGCCAAAGCCATTGCTACCGGCCTTGGATACGCGTAGTCCCTGCACATCGTTCAAATCAAGATCAGAACAGAGCACAAAGAGAAGATATGTAATCCACATATCATAGGCTTTCTAAGATATCAAACCTGACAACGAGCTCGGAGAAGTAACCACCGCCGACGCGTCCAAGGAAGTTCCAAATGCTAATCATAGAGACAAGCACGTGAGTGTTATCATAACCAAGAGACTGACTCATCTGACCAAGATTGTCAATTACTGTCAAACCCGAACCAGAACCGAGCAGCAGGGAGACGAATATGAGCCAGAAGTCGGCCTTTACCAGTGCCTGCGTTAGAGTAAAATCTTCTCCTCTGTGAGGCCCTCTCCGTCTCTTCACCCTAACCGCCCCCTCTGCAGCTGCCTGCATTAGCTGTGCTTGCAAATGCGCAATTCTCTTATGTCTCTCTGAGGCAGGAAGCAAATCTACATCCTTTGGCTTCTCATCTTCCACTTCACTCAAGATTAGATCAGGTGTCTGCAGCCCTGGTTCTTGGTCATCCCGTTTTGGGACAAGAGGTTCTTCGATTGTGTCGTTAGGCTCATTCGTCTCTGTGAAGAAACTTGTCATGATTGGAACCAAGATTGGAACAACAAGAATGACAAACAACACAATGGTGAACACAGTGATGATGTTGTGACTAACGACGACAACATCTTGAATAAGCATAACTGCCATGAGATAGACAGCGAGCAGAAGGCAGACACCGTAGATGAAAGTAAAGCTAGCTCCATCGGTGGGACGGATCTGCTTGTGACCACCAACGGGTCTGATTAAGAACATGAGGGAAACACCGACAACCGCAGGCGTAACAGCGACCATGAGAATGAGATTAGCCGGGTTAGATGAGTGGATCACTGTATATATCTGAGACATGATCGCGCCACCTAGTCCAGCAAACCCTTTGAGAATACCCACCACTGGACCTCGGCTCTTAGGGAAGTTCTGAACACCAGAGACTAATGTTCCAGTATTGAAGTAGGTTTCACCATTGTTCCCAATGAATATGAGAATACACATCTGAAAACAAAGAGAATTAAATCATTCAAAAAAGGGTTGTATCAGCATAGAACTGAACATACTAAGCCTATGATCAAGTTGGAACCAGCCAATCGACTACATCATCAACAGAAATGCTAACAAATTCTCCAGAAGCAGAACCTTTTTCAACAAAAACAGAACAAGAGATGAAGAGAAAAAAAAAAGAGAGGAATCTGTAATAAAATTGACAGCGACGTATTAGTAACCTAACAACCTTAAAAGCAAAAACAGTTTCAGAGATTCGAAATAGAAAGTCTCCAATTTTTTTATTTAGCTCAGTACCCAAAAACTTTCGCCCACAGATGAATCTGAAGGGGCCACATGCAGTTTCTTTAATCGATGGAGAAATCAAAGAATGGAAGAAAGAATCAAATAACTCACAGCCCATAAAGGAAGAACCGGGGCTCGACCGGTGACGATAAGCCAAACCCAACCGTAACCGAAGAGGTTCTGAACAGCTCCGACAAGAAGAGCGGCCCAGAGAGGCAAGATCTCAGAGAGAGTACCGGCAATGAAGCCGACACTATCACCGAGATCTTTAGCGACTCCAAGTCTGGAAAGCTCCTTCTGGTTATAGTTTAAGGAGCTTTTGATGACCGGAGAAATGCTTCCGAACAAATAACCCATGCCAGCACAAGACTGTATCCACATGGCAGCCACGAACACGAGCCATCTGTTGTTTATGAAAGACACAAACTTTTCTCGCGTGGTCGACGCCATTTAGAATATTTCTTTCTGGGTTTCCTTCTTTTCTTATCTCCACCACCGGGAGAATCCGGGAAAGATTCGGATCAGAGGACGACGATCGGCGAAATATGTCGTCTTTGGGAAAGAAAGAAAAAACAACTTTTTTTTCTTTCTTTTAATTTCTTCTTTTTGAATATTCGTCTGTCTGTCTTTGACACGATTTTATCCTTTTTATGGTCTTTTAATTGAAAAAGACAAAACTGGCCTTTGGAAACCAAATCAGTAAAATAGTTATTACAAAGGCGTGATTACTGTTTAATCTGTTTAAATTATGATAACTGTTAATTTATACATATGAATATATGATTCTTATAACTTACTAGTGGATTTCATTAAGGAAAAACGTGTACAAATTGAAGAACAAAATAATAATAATAATAATAATAATAATAATAATGTGGAAAAAAAAATGATCGATAATAGTATGTTTCATAATATATGATGTTTTAAAAGTTTTTGTTTGTTTTATAACATAAAATGTTTTCAATTTTTGAAGCAACTTTTAGATTAATTATATATTTTTGATTATTTATTTGATGTAGTTTTAATTATTTCTGATTAGTTAAAAATTTTAAAAGTAAACATTTTTTATTATGCGTGTTTTAGCTAAAATATCTTATATTTTAAAACAGAGTGAATACTAATGAATGGTTAAATGTAGGATTTGTTGTTACACCACTCGTTGGTCACTCTTCTTCTTCAATGTTCTGTGTACTTCTGTTTATGTGCGTGACGTCCATTTTTTTTTCTTTAATCGTGTGCCGGCACGCTTGAGTCTTCTAATTAAGAGCATGGGCATTGGTCCGTCCTTCGTCCGTCCTACATAATTAAAAGGATTAATTTAAATTAAAGTCATAGAAAAATGAAAGATACGTTCCTACAAACGGAACATTTTTTATGCGTCTCTCATAACACGTGTTTTTCTGTAATAGGTTGTTGTTTTATGGGTAAGGTGAGAGAAAAAAAACTCGATGTATCGTTTCAATTTTTCTCTCGAACTCTCTCTCTTCACTCTCTCTATATGGCGACGGCTATTTTTTTTGCAAAGGGCGATCGTTAACAAATAATGTACTACACTATCTTCATTATATTATTTTCTCTAAAGATGATATAAATATGCCGCCAAAAAAAAGAAGAAGAAGATATATAAATATACAAATGCAAGTGTGATTAGCATAATTACGAAAACTAGAATAATATATATAGCCCGACTAAAACACACGTTAATCTTATTAGTAGATGTGGAATAGTCTAGTATTTACCAACTATAATATACATGCACGTACGTTGAGTTGGCTAAAAGAAATTATACAAAAAAGTCTAACCATGAGTGAATGCCTCCCAAACTAAAGTAATAACGTCATTTGATCTTGTTATTGTTCGTACCGATTGAATGAAATCTTACCACAACTAATTATTTCTTCGGACGGAATTTCGAGAACGTTATGAAACGAGATACATGTGAGAAAATATGAAAATAAATATCTTCATATTAGAATCAATATAACCATATATTTTCTGGTCTGGATATATTGTCACTTCTAATATTTCATAAGATACAATTAGCTGTATTTTGTAAAGGGACACATATACTCACTAAAAGAAGAGAATCCAATTAAAAGAATACAACTGTTTTCATTTGCTATGTTTTATGGTAGTGTGAGTGGTGTCATTATCAATCTAAAGATCATGAAGTATCAACTACCCGTTCTAAGTTTATTTTCCGTTATCATTAATTCAGAGAGCCTTACTTTATAATCGATGTGTGATGGGTGCACCGTGACCTGTCAGGCTGTCATTAGATAGGTTTAATCTTGGTTTGTAATAATAATACTATAACTTTTAATAATACACAACTTGCAAGCATGTCTTTTTTTTTGGCCAGTAGCTCTAATTAGATGAACGCAAGTTACACAACTTGCATGCATGTCTGATGTCTTCTTTGCAACAGAGCATAAGACACTGTTTTACTTTTTGGCATTAAATCCAGTGATGAATATGGTTGGTTTGTTTGGTTATATGTTTTTTCTTTATCTATTATTTTCGGTTATACGTTTTCTTATCAAGGATCGCGTTTGGATATCAACGATAGGGTGAAGAGTCGTTTTCCCTTGTCTTTTTATTTGAGAAAAATATATACAAATATTTTATAGTAGACCAACATGCTATTCAATATATTAAAAAAATCGCGTTCTTACCCAAAAAAAAAAAAAAGAATCGCCTCAATAAATAAAAAGAAATAGAACTCATGCGTTTTAATTATATAATAAATAAAGATGTGATCTTTATTTAAAATAAAATAAAAATTGAAGATGTGTGAGCGGCTTGACTCGGATATGGATAAGGTCTAAAAATTATATGGACAACAATTGATTTTATCACCTTTGTTTTTGGCACATAACGTCGCCTCCTAATTATTCGATCAGCTGCTAATATAAACTTATCAATTTGATGTTGTCTTCAAATAAGTCAGGAGTAACCACTATTTCTTACAAATATTAAGTTACTAGGCCTTTATTGAATTACTTAATTACTACTGAACTCAAAATAAAGACATACTCGCAAAGGCCATGGCTCTTCTAGCCAAATGAAAAAAATAAAAGGCAAGTGTCTCTTATAACAAAAAAAACAAGAGACAGACCACATGTTTGTGAGACAAGAATCAGATTCTTAGCATACCCAACAATCAATACATAGTATGTCGTTATTATAATAAATAATTATGACACAATCGAGTAGCTGCAGAGAATAGTTCTTTCCTTCACCATGCAAACTTCGTAATTTCCTCCGTTTCAAGCCACTGTTTCATTAAGATTTTCCATGTTAATCCAAGCATTCTATAAATTAAGATACATACATCTGTGCATCAAAATGTACAACTATACCTAAATCCTATACCAAACTCGTAGATTGTATACTTTTATCAACTAGCTGATTGATTCTTTACATTGATATGGCGTTGAATTGGGGACCAGTCTTAATGTCGGTGATTCTGTTCATCGTATTGACGCCCGGAGTATTGTTTCAATTTCCGGGGAAGACCAAAGTGGTTGAGTTTGGCGGTTTTCAGACAAGCGGTGGAGCCATTGTCATTCACACTCTCATCTTCTTTGCCTGCATCACTGTCTCCCTTATCGCTCTTCATATCCACATCTACGCTGCCTAATTAATTTGTCATAACATTAAGGCATCGTCTTGTCCCTCTCGCCAGCTGCATCGTCATTAATCTTTTCCTTGTCTTTTTGTTATTGTGTTTTGATAAGCTTTGGTTTATGATTTCCATTTTAAGTACCTGTACTGGAATTACAATGAATCCTTTTTCTTGATTGTGGTTTTACTTCTTTTTAAAATAATTAATTATATCATTTATTATATATGAACCGTCGTTGTTAAAGAAGCATGCATTCGTAGACGATATATATGGGATATTCCTATTTCTAAAATTGTAATGTAAGAATATCAATTATCGACGTACACATGTATGTATTTTATGGTCTTAAAACTTTTGACGGATGCATACAAAACATAATCTAATTAGCTAGTTGTGGTTATAATTAAATAAATAGAATCGCTCTTTAGATGAATCCCATATATGAACAAGAAGAAATTAGTTTCACCAAACGTGAAGCAACCCCTAAAACAATGTTAACAAGACACATAAGATCAAGTATATGTAATAATTAGAGATTCTGTATTGACTTTACTATTGATGATAGAGTTGCTAATGAAAACAACATGTACACACACATATATATATATATATATATATGTTGATATATATATCTTCTAGTATGAGATAAGATAATCATTTAATTAATATCTCTCGACTCAAACTTGCACTCAATCATAACAACCGGAGCTATCATCACGTCAAATGAAGTATACAGCTTCATCTTGTTTAATACATAGTTTCTTTTAACTAAGAGAGACTATTTTCACCGATCGTGATGTCTAATTAAATTAAGTCTGAAACTCGATGGAGATCGGTTTAAAGAAAGAAAATGTTGTGGAGCTAAATGGGCTTTTAATATACCTAAAAAGAGTCTATATATGCATAACAAAGGCCCATAAAAAAAAAACTGTTTACAGTGAACTCACGCACGACGAACGAATCATCAGCCTTGGCTGCTTCTCCAAGTAAAAAAAAAAAAAAACCTTAAGCCCTCTTTAAAAAAAATCCCTAGCGTTCCAACAAGAAGCAGAGCAATTTGAGTTTACGGATCTTTAATCGGAAGAATGGGTTTGACGAATTTCATAGCGACGGTGGTTGGAGTTGGCGCCGTGGTGTTGTTATTGAAGGGCGACGTCAAGCAAACTGCCACCGTCGTAAGGCGTAACGTCAAGCACATCCGCCACTGGCTCGAAGAAGAATCCTCTGCCGCCTCCAAGTCGTAAGTCCTCTCTCTCTCTCTCTCTCTCTCTCTCTCTCTCTCTCTCTCTCTCTCTCTCTCTCTCTTGATTCCTTATGATTTCTGTTTTGCGAAGGTTTGTTATGTTGGTTTGGGGTTTGTGATTTCGTAAACCGGTTCACTCTCTCATTTTCGATTTTGAGCACGGTGAGCTTAGTGGATTTCATTTGCAGCTGCTAGTAACTAGTAACGAGCTAGTCCGTTAGATGTCAATATAAGCAAATTGGTTCTCTTTGATTGAATTTGTATCCAAGTATCATCCTTTATACAAAATGAAATCTTGTGGATACTGTAAAGATACTTGTTGTGATCATCGGTTGTTTAAGTTCTAGGATCATCTGAGATTTTGTAACTTGAGTAAAACATAAAAAGATTGATTATCTATGATGGCAGTGGTTTGGGTAGGCATAACTGTGTGATTGAGCAATGTTGGTATTAGTGATAGATCTATAGCTTCACAAAGCAAAGTCCTCTGTGTGTGTGTACTAATGAGTTTGATGTGGATTTCAGGGCAGCTGAGGCCGTAAAACCAAAGGAAATAGAGACAAAGATTCCGAAGAAGGACATTCCAAAAGAGAAGGATTAAGTGTGCCACTATATATACAAATACTACCAAGAGTCTTCTTATGTTACGAGTCGGATTTGCGACTTCGGTTTCAACACTGTTGTCTACTTAACTGGTTTTTAGCTGAGGGTTTTATGTTTTAAAAGGGTTTTTGTATCGATCTCAACTCTTAACGTTTAAATCATTCTTGAAAGCTAAACACAATAATTATACTCCAGCTCTGTCTTTTCAGTGTTCTTTTGCAATTGCAGCATATTGCACACTCCTACTTCCCGCTGTAGAGTGTAGACATAACATTCAGCTCTTGAACCGGGTGATCAAACAATAGAGATCATTAAAAAGGAAAACAAAATAGCTTTAAATAGCCCATGAAAGGCCCAATTTTGGTTTTACTATCATCCGGGGGATTTCGAATAGGTATTTTGGTTTCTCCGTAGATTTCAACTTCCTTAATTCGAGAAATTGGCGAAGGGATCATACAGCTGCTGACAATGGCAGTGTCGACGTTTTCGAGCCCAGCATATATCTCCGGCATCGCTGAACCACCAGCATCAGTCTCCTCCGTCGCAATTGGCTGGAAGCAACCGTACGCCACTTCGCCATGACCGCCACAATCATTTAAATTCTTCTCCTACTCTTCATCGCTGCTACTTGATAGCTCACATCGTTAAAGTGTTTTTGTATCTGCTACAGATTGAAAATTCGGAGGATGAAGAAGCCTCGGTTAATCTCTTGCGATTATTCTTGCATCGAGGTGGGATTTCAAATTTCGTCACTCACTCATTCTAATGTGTTAAGCTATCTTTGATTGATTTGGTTGGTGATAATGCCTTATCTTGTTTGTATTTTTTTCAAGGTTAGGGATGTCTGCTACCGTCCTCCTGGAACAGAGTTGAATATTTTGAATGGAGTTAATTTTTCTCTGCGCGAGAAAAGGTAGGTTCTCCGTTGCCTAAATAAGCCTAATAAAAGAATTTTGTTGTTCCTCAATTCCCTTTTTTTTGCAGCTTTGGCTTGATTTTTGGGAAGAGTGGGAGCGGCAAAACTACCCTTTTGCAGGTATCATACATAATTTTCACGTTTGAGTTGTAGTCTTAGCAGCTACTGAGTTTTATATCGTCTTCTCTTCTGCAGCTTCTTGCTGGACTAAACAAACCAACATCAGGTTCCATTTGTATCCAAAGATATGGGGATGATGGCCAGCCAAAGGCGGATTCCGAGTTGCTGCCCACTGAAAAAGTGGGCATTGTTTTCCAGTTTCCAGAGAGGTATTACTCATTATTATTATCATCTTTTGTTCTACCGTATCAGACTATATCAGGTTTGATGCTGCTTGTTTTATTTGACAAGAAAATATTGATGTGGCTTTTTTTTATTTTGGTTGCGGTCAGATTCTTTGTAGCAGATAATGTGCTTGATGAAATTACTTTTGGTTGGCCAAGGCAAAAAGGTAGTTTGCAGTTAAAGGAGCATTTGACTTCGAATCTCCAGAGAGCATTTAATTGGGTATCTCACTCTTCCTACTACTAGTTCGGACAATGGTTATATTTGTGGTCTAGCGATCTCGTCTCATAGTTGCTTTCTTTTTTAATTTGTTAGGTTGGATTGGACAGCATCCCACTTGATAAAGATCCCCAGTTACTAAGTGGAGGCTACAAGCGTAGGCTTGCACTAGCTATTCAGTTGGTGAGAACTAAGAATTTTTGACGTGTTCCAAACTATGACCTGTTCCAAACTGTGACCTGTTCTAAATAGTCTTGCCTTTTGTAGGTCCAAACTCCAGATTTATTGATACTGGACGAGCCTCTCGCTGGTCTTGGTATAATTTTGCATCCTGCTTCTTCTAATTCTTGGGTTTGCGTAGATTTTTTTTCTTCCTATTCTGTTGTAGCGGCAGGTTCTTGATGTCCTTGTCTCTCTGAGTTTTCTGCATCTCGTTTCTTACAGAATATGTTTTTTTGCTTTGTCGTTCTCTCTGCATATGCTCTGCATTTTCTTTTCTTTTTTTGCATGAAAATCATGAAGGTTTCATCATTGATTTTGGTCTGCAAACAGATTGGAAAGCACGTGCAGATGTTGCAAAGCTCTTGAAGCACCTTAAGAAGGAACTGACCTTACTTGTTGTAAGTCATGACCTAAGGTATGCTCATTTTTTGTATCTAATCGCTTCTACGTTTGTGATTTTCTACTGTTTCTTTCCCTTCATGAAAAGGTATGAAAATTGAATCAGTGCCTCTTCTGCGCAATTAGCTGTTCGGAATTTTATTGTATAGTCCTAATTTCACTCAGTTTGATCTCTCATAAGAGTCATGAATTCAATGTCTCCCTTTAACATTGACTACTAGTGTTCCTCTCTCGCTTTTTGTATGAACCTTGCTGAAGAGAGTTAGCAGCCTTGGTCGACCAGTCATGGAGAATGGACACAGGTGGTCTTCTTCTTGCAGAACGTCCACCACTTTAGTTCAATGTTCCCTATTGCGGAAGGTCTACACCAGGTTTGGCTCGAATGCTAGTTTTTTTTGGTTATTGTTGCAAGATAATGATATAGGCTTTTACCCCGGCATAGGTTTATTAATGCATAAAAATTTAAGATAGCCGCTTGTCCTTTATGGTGGATTGTCTATGTAAGTTCTTTTGTGGCTTTATCAGTTGAGAGAGAAATAACGTGTCTCTCTTCTGAAGTTGAAACATAATTGGATTTGAATCTATGCGTGCATTCTCTTAGTTTTAGTACTCCAAACAATATATATGAGATATCGTGCTATAACACCCAGTAACATTTATTATTACATAGAGGGGAGTAGTAAACGTTCCCAGTAAGTTTGAACACATTTTCCTTAATCATACCACACAATTCACACATGCATAAAGTGACATAATACACTCACACTTCTTAATTTACGTAGTTCTTCTGATCTCTTTCCTACAGCTCCAACACGAAGTCTGCAAAGCAATTATGGATTATTAGCTGGTTCGGCTACAACCAGAACACTTGTGAATGTCTAAATGTCAATGTATCAAAAAAATTGTTTTTCTAATAGCTATCCTAAATATGTGTGAAAACTTAGAATCATATTCTTCCTTGGAGATAGATGGGATTATGCAAACAATTCTACTAGTTGCATGTGATGGTGCACTTACAGTCTTCATCTGTTTTGATCCAGTGTTCTCCGTTTTTAGCTGAGCGAGAACTTCTCACCTCATACTGGATACATCTTTTACTTGCCTCATGACAGGGGTTCACCTTCTCGAACGTTAAGTCAATAGAATTTCCTTTGCTGTTTTTTGGATTTTCCATGCTGCTGTATGTTTCGCTTTCCATTATGGAGTCTTCTGGATGTACTTTCTTATGGAAAACTTGTACCATCTGCACTCCTCACATGGAATTCAAGTTTGTTAGGAATAACTTTCCATTGGTGCATTTATAGCTAATTCTGCAAATTTATAGAAAAGCTCTAGAAAATGCTATCAAAGTAAGAATAAATCATCTAAAGTTTGGTGTATAATTCAAGATGTGGTATGTAGTATGCATGCGTTTTAGATTATAAGTTTTGAAAAATCAGAGCAGACAAAGCCAACCTTTTGGAACTTCTTCTTTGGGGAATCCACTTCAGTTTTACCACTGACAGAGCTCCTTGAGGACGGGTGTATCTTTTTCAGTACCTTCTTCACAAGATGCTTTGCGGACTTGTGAGCTGAACTGGTTTGCTTCTTTTTCTTCCCATATGTGTTTTCTGAGTGTTTATCTTGCCCTTCTGTTATTTGAAACAGTTCACCAAGTGATGCCCTTTCCTTCTTTCCTGCAATCTTTGTTTCTGGGAATTCGTTTAGAGAGCCAAAAAGATATTCTTGGAGTGGGAACTTCATTGGCTGATTATCTTCTTCAGCATCTAGTCCCTCAATGGCCTCAATGGTGGATGCAATAGTGTTAGTGTCGCTGTTTCTTCCTGATGGTTGGTGGTGTCCTTCTTTAGCTTCAGCCTCAAGGAACTTCTCCAATTCATTGCTAATGAGCTTCAAATCATTCTCAGTCACATCGGCATTATCTAATGCTGGGTCCTCAAATGACATGCCAAATGTCGGTGTTGCTGGTTCATCATGAAGTGTTTCTCCACCAAGGGTTCCAATGGCTAGAAATCCATCAAAGAAGTCACTGTTTCTCTCATCCTTGAGGTGTTCTTCTATATTTTCCATGGGTCCTGCGAAGGAGCTTTCCTGGAACAGATTGACTTGTTTTCTGAATCCAGTATTGTATCTGGAGCCAGCACATGCTGCGGGGTAAACATCTTGGCTATCAAGGGATGGATGAGATGAAAGGATGGAATAGCTGTTACCTGAAATGTAATTCTTTGTTTTTTAGAAAAGTATGAACATGGAAAATATGCTTTGCTTAGGAAATAGGGAAACTGTGTTGTTGTTGCAACAGGCACGTGGGTGCATGACATTTACTGGATGATACTTGCTTGGGAGAGATCTACTTTGGCTGCTAACACTCGCAAATTGAGTAGGTGGGATTTTTATTCAGCTAGCTGACTCCAATCACAATGCTTTGAACACGAGTGCATGATCCTAGTCTTTAATCAGGTCAGCAGTTTATTTTTCTAGAAATGAATGTTAAAGTAGTGAGATAATTACTCGCCCCTGAAATGCTTGCTTAATTCTCCTAGGATTCAAATACGCTTCCTATTTGTACATATTTGACAAGAAACGAAGCATCCGAGAAGTACAGTAGTATTACCAGTTGTAGAATCTTTCAATGGTTCTTTGCTATTCTCGCGGAACTTATGATGCATCCAGCCCCAAAACTGCCAGAAAATAAGCTTTGTAAGTGTTAGCTACAAGTTAGTTAACTTTTTTTTGTAGATATGGACCATACCTTCATTTTTGTGCTTGAGTTGCCACACGATACTAGAGAATGAAATGACTTTTATAGAGAACCATGATTGCTTGAAAGCTCTTGATGTAGCAGTGAATTGGTTGCAACAGTATCTCACGCCTTTTAGCTTGATGACAGTGGTGACCAACACCAAGAAAGCTACAAAATTTTGGTTGGCCGTTCTCTATCAAGATCACATCAAGATCAAGTTGGAGGGCCATTACAGATGAGCCCCTACTGTTGTGGTTACATGACGCGCAAATTCATCGGTGGAGTAGCTATCCTTAATTACAATCATCAATCATCTCAGGTATTACTATTTTATCGTGATTTGAGTTTCAATATTGGAAAGTTTCGTGATTTTATGTGGCGTTCATGAGCCATTAATACTAAATTTACAAGTCATTTGCAAATAAAGTATACATAAATAGTGGCTGCAAAATCAACTTTTGCTATTGCTTTTTTTCGTGTAGAACTTGATTTTTGATATCCCTTCCTGCAGTGATATGGTCGATCCATATCTTGTATGCTAGAAAAAAGTATGCATTCGGTTGAAATCTGGATATATAGCCAGCGTGACTGGTTGGTACAAACTCATTCTGTATTTGGTTAGAAAACTTGTGTTAACTTTGTTGCTGCTTTGCATAAAGATTAATTTTATTTTATTTGAAACAACATGTATGCTGGCTCTTGCTCACTTGGAGTGATTGAGGAAGGCATTATGTTGTAATAATTTTCAAATATAGAGAGTACTGCATTGTTGATCTTGCTGTCTCCGACAAGAAGAAAATGCATTTGGATTGATGACCATCCTGCAGAAAAGTAAAGAAAGAGTACTTTTTCGAGGAAGCATATGGGAGCTCCGTGACAAAATNCCTGCAGTGATATGGTCGATCCATATCTTGTATGCTAGAAAAAAGTATGCATTCGGTTGAAATCTGGATATATAGCCAGCGTGACTGGTTGGTACAAACTCATTCTGTATTTGGTTAGAAAACTTGTGTTAACTTTGTTGCTGCTTTGCATAAAGATTAATTTTATTTTATTTGAAACAACATGTATGCTGGCTCTTGCTCACTTGGAGTGATTGAGGAAGGCATTATGTTGTAATAATTTTCAAATATAGAGAGTACTGCATTGTTGATCTTGCTGTCTCCGACAAGAAGAAAATGCATTTGGATTGATGACCATCCTGCAGAAAAGTAAAGAAAGAGTACTTTTTCGAGGAAGCATATGGGAGCTCCGTGACAAAATAAGGAAGACTTTGGGGCTAGTTGATTCAGACAAGTGAAGCTGTCCACGACATCAGGTACTGTTGTTTGCTTCAGTGTTTTTTTTTTAATATTACAACTCGTAATGATATAAGTTTCTTCACCTCTATTATTAATCATCCTAAACCGGCCTTTTCCATAGCAGTAGAAGCACATATAGTTTTGTTTTGGTAAATCAAGTAGGAACTTGTTAGCGGTAATAAGGATTGGATGAACCTAGCCATCTGTGAGAAACAACATAGACAATGCAGATTAGAATGGTTTGAACAAATATGAAAAGATGATGATAAAGCAAATGGGTTGATGATATGGGGATTTACAATTTACAGGGAAGCATCTTGGAATGAAACAAAGGAACAAACAGAAGTAGGTAATATGGGTATGGGACCAAGTACACACACTTTTGTGCTTGATTTAAACAAACTTACAAATGCTAAATTTTGCAATTTGGAGTCACTTCCATTGTTCCCACTCCATTATCTTATATTTCTTAGAATGTGATCGAGTTATGTCAAATTCACGTGGAGACTTGATAAGTCGATGACATATCTTCCTTTCCTGTTCCTCAATCATATCTTCTTCTTTCGGTATCATATCCAACTTTTTCACTTTCCTTATTGTATCTGAAGTCTATTATTCCCAAGTAGACACAATAGTTTGATTTTTCTTAAACCATTAAGTATATTTTTCCTTCTCTCTTACAGGCTTTAATCTAATGGGTCCCTAACCTTAGTCACTTTAGGGATAGAGATTATGAATCCGATTTTCTTTTCTGGTCGCCAATTATTAATCTGATTTACCTGATCTTAACCGACCATGCCACAATAACTAATATGAAGCTGTTTTTTTTTATCCTCAATTTTTTTTTTTCTTTTGGTTCTTAAAATAAAACCAAAATTGTATCAAACATCAAACCTAATCTAGAAGTAGTTCCATTTAGGTTAATAATATTTTTATATTTTGCGGTGGTTGCTATGCCCATGTCATTTTCTTCTAGAAACTAATAATTTTTCTTCTAGATAGAAAATCACATGTGAATAATTTAAATGAGAAACATTGTGAGTGTTTTGTCAGATATTAGCAGATACTTTGATGGGCCAAAAATGGATAGTAAATTACGGATGCAAAGTTGTAATGGCCCATTCGGCTAAACCAATGAAACAGGTTCACCGGTTTCATGCTTCTTCCTCTTAACTTGTCACTGACCTGAAATGATGACGTCAGGTTCTCGGCGGGACTTTAATTAACCGTTTATTTTTATTTTTAAGGACTCCGACCATGAGCCCTGCGGCGGAGCTTGCGGTGAGGATCGGCCGTGAGCTTCTGAAGGTTTCCGGAAGCTCTCGATCAGCTCGGGTATGGAGTCCATCGGTTGAACAGAGTCTTCACGGTCTCGGCTTTCGCAACTCGATAAGTCCTTCGCTTGTGGCTCGAGTCATTGACCCGTTTCTCCTAAACCACCATTCCCTCGCTCTCGGTTTCTTCAATTGGGCTGCTCAGCAACCAGGTTACTCTCACGATTCACTCTCTTACCACTCTATCTTCAAGTCTCTTTCGCTTTCTCGTCAGTTCTCCGCTATGGACGCTCTCTTTAAACAAGTCAAATCGCACAAAATCGTTCTCGATTCTTCCGTGTATCGCTCCCTCATCGATGCGCTTGTGTTGGGTAAGAAAGCTCAAAACGCGTTCTGGGTTTTAGAAGAAGCTCTTTCCACGGGTCGGGAGATTCATCCCGATGTTTGTAATCGTCTTTTAGCTGCTTTGACTTCTGATGAGTGTTATGATTATGCTCAGAAACTGTTTGTTAAAATGCGTCAAAGAGGTATTTCTTTGAATACTGTTGGTTTCGGCGTGTATATAGGAAAGTTTTGTAGAAGTTCTGAAACGGATCAGATCTTGAGATTGGTTGATGAGGTTAAAAAGGCTGCTAACTCGAACATCAATGGCTCGATCATTGCACTGTTGATTCTCAATGGTCTTTGCAAATCGTCACGAGAGATAGACGCTTTCTATATATTGGAAGAGCTGAGGAATAGAGATTGCAAACCTGATTTTATGGCTTATAGAATCATAGCTGAAGCATTTGTAGTCACTGGAAATCTTTATGAGAGACAGGTCGTGCTAAAGAAGAAGAGAAAGCTCGGAGTGGCACCTAGGAGCAGCGATTACAGAGCTTTCATATTGGCTTTGATTTCAGCTAAACGATTAACAGAGGCTAAGGAAGTGGCTGATGTGATTGTGAGTGGGAATTTCCCCATTGATAATGATGTCTTAGACTCTTTAATCGGATCAGTCTCTACAGTGGATCAAGATTCTGCTGTTGATTTCTTGAATTTTATGGTGAGTACAGGGAAATTGCCTGCGATTCGGACTCTGAGCAAGTTGAGTAAGAATCTTTGCAGGCACGACAAGAGTGACCATCTGGTAAAGGTTTCTGAGGTTTTGTCAAGCAAAGGTTATTTCTCAGAGGTTGAGAGTTACAGTCTGATGATATCGTTCTTGTGCAAGGCCGGGAGAGTCAGGGAAGGTTACAATGCTCTGCATGAAATGAAAAAGAAAGGGCTTGAACCAGACGTGTCACTCTATAACGCCCTCATTGAAGCTTGTTGTAGTGCGGAAATGATCCGTCCAGCGAAGAAACTGTGGGATGAGATGTTTGTGGAGGGATGCAGAATGAATCTGACGACGTATAATGTACTTATTAGGAAATTGTCAGAGGAAGGCGAGGCAGAGGAGTCTTTGAGGCTGTTTCAGAAGATGCTTGAGAAAGGGATTGAACCAGATGAAACAATCTATACGTCACTCATTGAAGTCCTATGCAAAGAGACAAAACTTGAAGCTGCTTTGGAAGTCTATAGAAAGTGTAGGGTGAGGGATAAAACAGTTGTAACAAAAGTGTTAAACGCATTTGTCTTAATTCTATGCAGCAACGGTGAGAGAACAAAATATGTCTTCTAGTTGTTTTATTGCATTAAGTCAAAGTTTCTGGCTGATTCTTTTGGTCTCTGTGTGTGTGTGTGTGTTTGTGTAGGCCAATTTGGCGAGGCATCGCAGCTGCTGTGCGCTCGAGAGCACTTGGAACACACAACGGCACATGTCGTGTTGCTGAAATGTGTGGCGGATGCGAAAGAGGTTGAGATCGGAATCAGACATATGAAATGGATCAAAGAGGTGTCACCATCTCTCGTTAGCACCATTTGTTCTGACCTGTTGGCGTCATTCTGTTTAACAACTGATCCTGATTCCATTCTTCCGTTTATTCGAGCAATTGAACACACATAATTATGTCAATCAGTAGTAGGCTATATAGGCTTTTTAGCAATTAGATTCCCCAAACCAAATTGTATTTTTCCCTTTATTCTGTGTAGGTCCTATGAAAACATGTAGGCTGTGACCGAGAGATCTCCCTCTGGGTGACTTATACGTTACAAGTCGTTTATTGTCTACGTAAGAATTTATTCTAATGAATAATTTTTCTTAACGGTATATGCCATTTTAGCTTCCTTTTTTTCTTTTCTTTTCACGATGAGCTATTGAGGTATTAAAATTGTGTTAAATTAACCTTTCTAATCTCAGAATACTACTGTATGTGACCTTTGTGTTATTGTATATTCCATTTTTTTACTTGGCAAAATTAAATTAGCAAACAAAATTATACAAATCGTAGCTGTAAAAATCATCAGTGGGTGACGTTATAGGATGAGCGATGTACGGGCTCGTCTTGACGCAACGGTCGGGTCAAAATCACGGATTATTGTTTGTGGATGTCCACGTAATCTTGAAGTGGGGGACCCCCCAGAGGCGATTATTTTCCCACACAGTTAACAGTTATAACGGTTAAGATTTTAGGTCATGAAATAAAAACCTCGTTGTTCTTTTCTTAATTTTTGACAAAATAATTTCTATTTTGTTGAAAATTGACCATTTATTTTTCGAAAATCAACTGACGAGAATCGTAAAATTAGAGATGAGAAACAAAGCTAATTTGAGAATTTAGTAAACACATTTATATATTAGTGTGATTAAGATAGACAAAGAGCTTAAGCTTAAAACAAACGCACCACTCTTCTCTCTCACTGTCACTAATTCATCATTAGAATTAACCTAAGGTTTTTTTTTGTCCTCAAACACCAAAGAAAGTAAAGAAAAAAAGGAAAGGTTGGATCGGAGGATGATGGGATGGCGTCAGAGCCAGAGAGCGCCAGCATTTTTGAGAAGAGGGACGAGTGAGCCATTGATATGTGAAGCCATCACTCTCTCCATTGATCCTACCATCTTCCCTCCGATGAACACAACCGGTAGTGCCCCCGGAGTAGCAGCGCCACCGCTAGAGCAGCCTAGGAGGCGAAGGAGAGCACAGTGGATCTCAGCGCCGTAAGGGTGGAGGTCAAGCTCGTGGACGACGGGGCTGACTCCCATTCCACGGAAGAGACGCTTGATAGCGTGGCACATGCAGCACGTGCTCATGCTGAATATAACCACCGCATTCTCTGCCGCCATCGACTCTATCTTCGCCAGTGTCTCTGACGGAAACACATTCATCATGTTGTTCACCTTACCGTTGTTGTAGGACACCGCCCCTCGTGTTTCTGTTTGGTATTGCATTTTTTGTGTTCTTAAGACAGAACGAAGAGGAGAGAGTGAGAATGAGAGAGAGAGAATGTGTTTATGAGTTGGTTGAGGGGGGAGAGGGAGAGGCATGCATACTATTTATACAAGGCGAAGTTCTAAATTAATTGGTAGTTTTATTTTATTTAAATGATGATAGCAAAGTTATTGATGTGATAGACATGGTTTGTATAGCTAGCTTGGTTATGATAGGATGATATTTTTAAAGAGATATTTAATATTCTTAGAAAAATTTACAACAATATAGAAGTTAGAATAATTAAATTTCAGTTACATATAGGTAAGTAGAATATTAAGGGAATTGTTGGTAATGGATATATATCCTTCTTGTCGACTTTTTCTGTAGTAATATCTTACACAGTTACACTAGCTATAGCTAGGTTTGTCTGCAAAATTGGTCCAATATAAGCAAAATATAAATGGTCCAATATGCATATATAAAAAATGTATAAATGGTCCAATATATATGTATATTCTATGGAGACGCGCCGAATAATAAATTTGATGCTGCCAACATTATGTGAGCAAGTCGTAACGCAGAGATGAGGTCGAATGTTTGGATATGGCCGGTGGTTTGCCATTATATTCCATAATTTACTTTATGCTAAAAATCCTCTAATCGATCTCTATAAACAAGCTACTTATAAAATCATTATCAAATATGATCATAAAAGGAGTGGAATATATATATTTTTGGGATTGTTATCCAATTAGCATCTCACATCTATAAACATATATATGCGTAGTAGATATACAAGTTGGAATATTTTTTTTGGTAATCAAGATCGAATTTTTCGTAAACATATTATTCTTAGCCCATAATGGGATATTTATAGAAAATTGGCTAATTAGTGTTTTATAAAAATAGAATAAAGTAGTCATAAATATTCTTGGAATGAACTTTTAAAAGAGATAGAGTTGCCACCATCGTACTTGCTAATGCTACCATCAGAAATATGTCAATGTTCTTGATGCAAGGAAAATTTTACAAGTTGGCATGTGTTCTTGCCAATGCTATAGCATCTTTTTTCATTATATAGGATTATTAAAACGTTACAAGTCCCTGTTAGGTAAAACTGTTAAAATCCATATATAGTGTGGATTGTTTGTAGATAAATTAAGCAAAAGGCTGAAAAAGGAAGAAGTTGAATTTTCACAAAGTTGGTCACATGCTTTTTAGGCTTTCATGCATGCTTCTGCCTTTTGTTTCTTCTTATCTGCAAACTTGCCTTCTTGTTTCTCATGTTTGACCAACCCCTCCCCAAAAAAAAAAACCAAAAAAAAATAAAGGTAAAACAAAATATTATCGTTGTCAGCACAAAACAACTTTGTTATGAAATTTAAAGTTCACCTCACCTCATCTTTTCATAGATTATATATGAAGAAAATCCCCTAAATTATTTATGTTTTACATCTATTTGATAACATTTCTGTGAATTTATTTTTTGAATTAAAAATAAAAGATAAGAGGCATATAACTCTATTCATGTCTTTCATATAGTAATGTATTAAAAAAAAAGACAAAGGAGGATGGCTTAAGATTGAAGTGAGTCCGAAGAGTTATATGTCCTTTCATTTGGTTCTAGATTTGGTGTATAAACTAAAGCTGATTTAGTCTAAACTAAATCTAAATTCTTTGCCCTTAAAGATAATAAAATAAATTAAAACATAAACTAAAACAATCTTCGAGGGATTGCGTTTGTCGGACCACTTTATATTTATTTTTAAAAGAAAGAAAAAAAAGAATTGGAAAGCCGTTACAGTCACAGAAGAAAGGCCTTCTTACGTAACAGATATCATCAGATGTGTATTTCTCGTTGACTGGGACTGGTCGGTCGGATGTAACCATGGTCAAGTAACTGATCATATGCTTTTCAGGAAGGGTCTTTTCGGTATCATCAAAAATTGTTTGCATACTACTTTCAAAGCCTGCACTTTGAATTCCCCACTCTTTCACATTCCCTATTTCTTGTTTTTTTTTTTTTCTCTACACTGAATTAATTGTATGTTGCTATACTTACACTTTAATGATTGTACTGTACTTTGAAGGTAAAAAAATATTACTGGAGGAACATAGTTTATGAAAGTTAGTTCTTTTTTTTTTGTGTGTCAAAATTAAGAAAACTACATCCTATACCCATAAAATCTTTAACCCTGCAAAACTGAGAGGTTTATATCATTAATTGCAAAAGATTTTAACCCATTTATGA
This sequence comes from Camelina sativa, assembly GCF_000633955.1. Taxonomy (NCBI): domain Eukaryota; kingdom Viridiplantae; phylum Streptophyta; class Magnoliopsida; order Brassicales; family Brassicaceae; genus Camelina; species Camelina sativa. The sequence goes on along the minus strand of NC_025697.1, from coordinate 5,999,784 downwards.
TTATTGGCTTTTGCTCAAATTATGTGATTGTATTACAACCAAGTCAAGAACTACAAACAACAATAATGAGAACAAGAATGTGAAAAAAGTTGTTTCAAGTCTTGTCACATTCTTAGCATTGAACTACACGTACATAAGTAGAGTGGTAGGAGTGGCATGGTGCTATTCTTCTGTGTTGCACTACGAAGCGTTCTCAAAGAAGGCGGAGTGGAGAGCCCTCACACATTGCTCTGCCTCTTCATCATTCACTATCAATGAGATGTTTACCTGACACACAAAACATCTCCATTCATCATATAACAATACCATATTTATATTCATCACTATATGTATTCACATGTAGTAGCAGAATTTAACCTTAGATGCACCCTGCGAGATCATCTGCACATTCACTCCATTGCTTCTAAGTACTTGGAACACCTGTTTTGTTGTTCATTCCATTCTTATTAACTTAAAAAGTCAAAACCTCGAGTTCAAAAGAGAACACAAGACAGTTTACTCTCACTAACCTTCTCTAATATGAGTGAGGATTTCTGAACATTTCCTATCAAAGAGATGATTGATCTGCGCTGAAGCAATTTCACAACAGCAATCTTCTCTAGCTCTTCTACCAAATTATCCAGTTCCTGTTCACACCCAATCATTTTACCAATACTACGAATGACTCTCACAAAAGAAACAATGTATCAAAGTAAAAAGAGTCTTACATTTGTCCTCTGGATTAACTCTCTACCCCAGAGCTTTGCAGGATCCAATGTCAATGATATACTAACTTCACTTGTTGCTACAACATCGACCGATATGCCTAAATCTTCAAATGTGGTAAACACCTGCACACGAGACAGTGTGCATGCTTTGCAGTGAGATATTAAACACAGTCGAACAAAGACATCATTATCCAATTATATTTACCCTGGCAAGGAAACCATATTGGCCAAGCATACGGGTGCTTGCTATGTCCAACATGGTCACATTACGTTTCAGAACAATGCTAGTCAGCACGGCCTACAAGCAATTAAAGGAGGAAGAAGGGGTCATTGAAGTTTAAATTCAACGAGTTTATAAACACATTTGTTTCACGAACCTTACTCATGTCTCTTGATCTGGTGATGACAGTTCCTGGAGCGGTGGGGTTGTATGAGTTCTTAACCCTCACAGGAATGTCACCGTCTCTTGCTGGCCTCATAGACAGTGGATGCAACACCTGAAATGGAAGAGGAATATGCTCAGCCATCAGAAGGAGGAGAACTCATCAGCATAGATAATCTACGAGATTACCTGGGCGCCAAAGTAAGCAAGCTCAGCTGCCTCATCGAACGTCAAGTATGGAACAGACTGAGCTCCAGAATATATGTTCGGATCACAAGTCAAAACTCCATCTACATCTTTCCAAACCTGCACCAGATTTTCTTAAACTAAGAAAGTTTTGCTTAACAAACTTCCATCTTCATGATGAAATATTGGCTAAACCCATCAAATACCTGAATTTCCCGCAGTCCTAACGCTTTCCCAATAGTTGTAGCCGTCAAATCGCTACCACCCCTACCCAACGTAGTTATAGCACAAGACCTCCATCCCTGCAGAAACACATACATAGGCGAGATTGAAAGACACAATAAGCAAAACAGCTTTGTGCAAAAGCCATTCCAATATATAGAATACATGAATATCAGAGTTCTGTACTACATATTTTTCTATCCACGGGAATAACAAAAACAGTCAGAAAAATGTAAACCTTTCCGAGGAAGCCAGTAACAACAGGGACTGCATTTTCCTTGCTCCAGTCACCAACTAGTGTTTTTGACACGGCAGGGTATGTTGCTTCAAGTATATCAGCATTTGTAAAATCGTCTGTTGTAATAACCCCGATCTCAAATGCATCATACTGCCAACAACAAGCGAACAACTCATCAAGTCATGAATCAAACTGACAAACTTATGTTGAGTACATAATTGTGAGCATTGGCATTCTCAAGTTTCTATAATCTGTCTGACAAGAACTGCAATTATATAGTGTCAAGGTTATGCTAGGACCAGGGTGTTACAAAGCAACATACTTGACGTGCTTTGTGGCCAATTTTATTGAGATACGCAGAGAATAGCCTTGTGGACATGCACTCTCCAAATGAAACCAGGTAGTCCCTTGTACGTAAGGTTAACTCTTTCATCATTGATATGCCTTTGAGAAGCTGGTGAAGTCCCTCTAAGTGCTCTACAAATGGATTAACCAGAAAAATGGATTCAGAGACGAAAAAAACCAACTGAATGAGCAAAGAAAAATTCTTAAACTACAAATAGGCGAAATGGTTGATAAATCAAGCATCCAGAAAGAGAACCAAGGAAATTACTTTCAATAACCGCTGTTTCCACTCCAAGCTCATGAGCAGTTCTGGACATAGAGAATTTTATTTCCCATGAGAATGAGGTTAAATTTGGACTATGAAAACTAAATAAACAATCATATACACATGAGAAAACAGTATTTTCTTTAACCTTAAATGGAGTTCTTTTATAAAGTTCAATTCTTCAATACTTTCTACGTTAGTGACACCGCAGGTAACAGCCTTCTCTCCAGCCTAATAAAAGCGAGAAGCCAAGGAACTAATTAATTCTACCACTAAAAGAAACACCATATGAAAGAAGTAGGAAAGAGTAATATAGTTGTATTACCTTCAGAAGCGTATTAGTCGTCTTTCCCATTGCTGATAGCACAATAACGGGCCTCTCATCTGGAAAGCTGAGTATAAGATTGGCCACTTCTTTCATCCTCTCTGCTGACGCCACTGATGAGCCGCCAAATTTCATTACACATGTCAAGTCTTTGCCAGTTCCGCTTGAATTACATGTCTCGGGCTCTTTTCTTTCAAGCAAATCAACTCTTACAGCTTCACAACTAACTCTCAAAGCTATATTCCTACAAGAATGCTCTACTGTTCTAAAGACTGCACAACTAGAGGCCAAGGTAACTGAATTACTAATCCCCTTTGAGCCAAACTCAAGCCTCTTTGAACTTAAAGCAAGCCCTGGAGCTTTAACTCCGTACAACTGCAATGAAGCCGTCATTACTCAGTAGTGAAGCTTTGCTGAATTCTAAGAGACTGGAGTATTGTGATCTCGACAAATGGTACAGCTGTGATTGTTTACTGTGGGAACCTGCAGCTTTCAAATTCACAGAAGTAAGAAAAAAAAAGATCAGGTCTTTCTCAAGGGATCTAAATATCTTAAGGTTAGGGAATGAGGTAGAGAACTCTGTAAAAGGAATGATTATGAAAACACTTTATTCAACAAATAAATACAATGCTGACTAGGGGAGACAAAAGATGGCTACTTTCCAATTAAAAATCAAACAACCATACCATATAAACAAACACTAAAAGAGGAACAATTGTACAGTTCTTTTGATGGAGTCAAAACCCAAATGGATCTGTTATAAATTTCAGTTAAACAAAGAAGAATGTGTAGCATATAAACCTGAAAATGTGTAGTTTGGTGTTTCTTCATCACTCAAATGCAAGAAATGATGAATCATTTGAGAAATTGAAACAGAAAATAGCAAAAAAAAAAAAAGACGATCGTAATAAAGAACAAAACCCAGAGCAACCGAAAGAAGTCGTCGAATTATAGAGATTAGTACCTAAAATGGATCAGCGTGTAAAAAAGCTTCAAGCTTTCCTCGAGATTCCTTCGGACACACCTGAATCGACCGGTCCGATTCGCCGGCCAGGCTCCGAAGGAAATAAATGTTGTGCTTTTTTTGGGGGTGGGTTTAAGAAGTGAAACTGCGGCTTAAGACATAATTAGACTTACGAGGACGTGAGATACTGCTTTGTTTGCCCTTGTCACAGAATATACGGTCCAGATTCAATCTCTTAATCGAGATACCCTTTCAGCTTTGGGTAAGCCACTAGAAGTGTTAATAAGTGAAAAACAATGTCGACATCTTTCTTTTTCTCCTGCATTTTTATTTGAGATGGTAACCACCACAAGTGTTTTTTTGATGTTTGACAAAAACGTGAGAAAAGAAAGACTTTGGCCCACTCGATTCCAAGAATCAGAAAGAAAAAATCTTCATTGATCGTAAATTGGATAGGAAAATTGATAACATAAAAAGAGTAGCACTGCGACAAAAGTAAAGACACAACAAATTCCAAAACTGTCCTTGGTAAGACCAAAACTTCAAGCATTCTGGTAATGATGCAGTTTGTACAGCAAAACTTTTCCGGCAGCGTTTCCCATAGCCATGAAACCACTTCCGGGGCTGAAGTCTAGGCACCGAGGGTAATGCATTGTGCTGTTTGGTGGCGGCCAGTTTGAGAAGACCGTTAGGGACGGAACATGGACCAGCTTAATGCTGTTTTTGTTCATCGTTGAGACTATAGCTAGAATCTGAGCATCATGGTTGAACTTCATGAAATCTATGTTGGAGGTGAGATTGTCTACTGTCTTTATCGGCTTTCTCTTGCCTCCCACGAACTCAGATTTCTTGTAAATGTTTACTNTTTACGAATAGGACAATCCTCAAGAAAAATGCTCTGGATCTTAGTGTTCCTCTTTCCATCAATCTGGAAAAACCTTAACCGCCGATCCAATCCAGCAGTGAGCAGCAGCTGAGCGTTTTGATGGAAGTGGACAGAGTTTATTGGGCCGCTTGAAGGATCTGCTGCATTGGCATCCACGAGCTTTGAGTATTCAAGACGACCAGCACAAAGCTTGTTACCGGTCTTCAACACAAGATCTTCGTTTGTTCGGAGGATATCATCAACTCCTCCATCCAGGGTATCATCATCATCATCATCTGAAGACTCACCATCAACGATCTGGGAATCTGGCCGAGCCCAATCAGTTCCAGGGTTTAGCTTAGCATGATGAGCCCTCAGCCTTGCAATATACTCAGACNATCCCTCTGTCGGTTCCAGAGGCAAACAATGCTCCGTTTAGCGAACTGCAAAGAGAAGTGCCACATGTGCTGCCTTCATCCACGCCCTTGTATAAGCACTTCATTGTTCTCAGATCCCACACGTATACTTGCCCATCGCCTCCTGAGCTCAGTAACTGCTTCCCATCATCACTGAATGCTAAGGACCTGACTGATCCATTCATCTTTAGGGTTCCCGTCAGCTCTTTTGTTTTTGTTGACACAAGTAAGATGTAACCTTCGTTACCCACAAAAGCTATGGTGTTAGAGTCTTGTGACACCTCGAACTGTTCCAAGCTTTTCTCCTCTCTACCAACCAAAGGGCCAATCTTGTCAAATTTTGCCTTCTCCAAATCAAAGCTGTAAAAGAACTTTCTTCTTCCGGAGACAATGACCTGAGAGCCATTGGGCAAGAAAGCTGCTTTACGAATAGGACAATCCTCAAGAAAAATGCTCTGGATCTTAGTGTTCCTCTTTCCATCAATCTGGAAAAACCTTAACCGCCGATCCAATCCAGCAGTGAGCAGCAGCTGAGCGTTTTGATGGAAGTGGACAGAGTTTATTGGGCCGCTTGAAGGATCTGCTGCATTGGCATCCACGAGCTTTGAGTATTCAAGACGACCAGCACAAAGCTTGTTACCGGTCTTCAACACAAGATCTTCGTTTGTTCGGAGGATATCATCAACTCCTCCATCCAGGGTATCATCATCATCATCATCTGAAGACTCACCATCAACGATCTGGGAATCTGGCCGAGCCCAATCAGTTCCAGGGTTTAGCTTAGCATGATGAGCCCTCAGCCTTGCAATATACTCAGACCCAGAGATCAAACCCTCATTCTCCTCTTTCCTTAGCTTCCTCAAACGGTTGACACTAGCTATATTAATGTTGATCTGTTTCTCTTCTTCATCCTCCCAAGCAGCTTCTCCCTTTCTAATTCCCACAACTTGACCACTCTCTTCATCAGAAAGCTGTTCATCATCATCATCATCCTCGTGATCCAGAGTCTGACTCACAGCAGAACGGTCTACATGAAACAAAGCAGAACCATCTTCTTCTTCTTCCTTACCAAAAGTAAGAGGGGAGTAGAGTGACCCGAATAACGAATTCTCAAGATTTTTCATTTGAACCAGTTCAGATTCTTGTAGCTTCTCCTTCTCCTTCTCTGTCTCCTTCTCCGTCTTTCTTCTCTTTCCCCTAGTGTCATCATCGGACCCAGTCTCTTCCCCATCTTCTACATCTCTGTACTGTTTCTTCACCTCCTCTCTTTTATTACTCTTACTTTCCGGAGCATTCTGAGATAAGAAGCTCATCTTTCTCAATACCACAATATCCACAGCTGCACAAAACAACAACAACGATAAGACTCGCACCCAAGCTCGTTATCAATCGCAAATTAAGCCCTAATTTCAGCAAGTAATACTACAAAAGCTACTACTTTGTGACCTAATTCGTGAACAAGTTTGATTACAACGAAGAAGAAGGAATGAAACAACTTACAACGTTGACGAGCAGAGCAGAATCGTAATTGTCGGCGAGAGAGCTGTCTCCTCTGGTTGGAGAGATTTAGGGTTTTACAAAGTTTACTTTCCCAACANTTAGCATGATGAGCCCTCAGCCTTGCAATATACTCAGACCCAGAGATCAAACCCTCATTCTCCTCTTTCCTTAGCTTCCTCAAACGGTTGACACTAGCTATATTAATGTTGATCTGTTTCTCTTCTTCATCCTCCCAAGCAGCTTCTCCCTTTCTAATTCCCACAACTTGACCACTCTCTTCATCAGAAAGCTGTTCATCATCATCATCATCCTCGTGATCCAGAGTCTGACTCACAGCAGAACGGTCTACATGAAACAAAGCAGAACCATCTTCTTCTTCTTCCTTACCAAAAGTAAGAGGGGAGTAGAGTGACCCGAATAACGAATTCTCAAGATTTTTCATTTGAACCAGTTCAGATTCTTGTAGCTTCTCCTTCTCCTTCTCTGTCTCCTTCTCCGTCTTTCTTCTCTTTCCCCTAGTGTCATCATCGGACCCAGTCTCTTCCCCATCTTCTACATCTCTGTACTGTTTCTTCACCTCCTCTCTTTTATTACTCTTACTTTCCGGAGCATTCTGAGATAAGAAGCTCATCTTTCTCAATACCACAATATCCACAGCTGCACAAAACAACAACAACGATAAGACTCGCACCCAAGCTCGTTATCAATCGCAAATTAAGCCCTAATTTCAGCAAGTAATACTACAAAAGCTACTACTTTGTGACCTAATTCGTGAACAAGTTTGATTACAACGAAGAAGAAGGAATGAAACAACTTACAACGTTGACGAGCAGAGCAGAATCGTAATTGTCGGCGAGAGAGCTGTCTCCTCTGGTTGGAGAGATTTAGGGTTTTACAAAGTTTACTTTCCCAACAAAAATAAAAAATAAAAACAAATATAATAAAAATGGTCGTTAAGACAGCCTTTAATGGGTCAACGGGTTTTATGTCTCTTGAAAAAGCCCATGGGCCACGAGACTTGGTAAGAGACTTTAAGAGAGAATAAAAAAAACTAACAATGTCACTTTCGTAATTATCGGGAAAGTATATGCCCTGTTTCATGAGATTCCCATTTGCCCAATAAAAGTCTGAGAGTCCCAGAGGTTAATATCTCCTCCTCTCATAGTCATTTGGTCCTTTTTTGGTTTGGGGCAAGCGTGAGATCGGCTATCAGACGTCGCCACTGTTGCTCATTTCAAACGCCGCCGCGATGGAATCTTCCAAGAATTCTCTGATCCCTAGCTTCCTCTATTCATCATCTTCCTCGTCGCCGAGATCTTTCCTCCTCGACCAGGTGTTGAATTCCAACTCCAACGCTGCATTCGCTGAGAAATCTCCTGCTCCTGCTCCGGCGGCCGCACGTGCCTCTCCGACGATGATGCTGTCCCGGAAGAATTTCCTTATTGCGTCTCCCACCGAGCCAGGGAAAGGGATCGAGATGTATTCACCTGCTTTCTACGCCGCTTGTACCTTTGGTGGAATCCTCAGCTGTGGTCTCACTCACATGACCGTGACTCCTCTCGATCTCGTCAAGTGCAATATGCAGGTATGGAAACTTTAGATCCGTTTTATCTTTCGTATGTTTTCTGAGCTCATGTTTGTGGATCTGTGTTCCTGTGTTGCTAGATCTGCGTTTTCAGTCTTTGTTGGATAGATCCGTGATTTGCTTTATCGTTTTGTTATCTGTGTTGGATTCCATTATTTGAGGAATTGTTCGATCTCTGTTGTACGTTTCTAATCTTTGTATCAGTCATTTCTATTTCAAAATACGTTGATCTGTTCTGAGTTGTGGTTCTTCTTACGAAATTTACTTACTTGACGTGGTCTGTGTTGGTGTTGCAACACTGATATTATGTTATTTGCGATTCAGATTGATCCAGCGAAGTACAAGAGCATCTCGTCTGGTTTCGGAATTTTGCTGAAAGAGCAAGGAGTCAAGGGATTTTTCCGTGGGTGGGTTCCTACTCTTTTGGGTTACAGTGCTCAGGGTGCCTGCAAGTTTGGATTCTACGAGTACTTCAAGAAGACTTACTCTGATCTTGCTGGACCTGAGTACACTGCCAAGTACAAGACCCTCATCTACCTTGCTGGTTCTGCTTCCGCTGAGGTCATTGCCGATGTTGCACTTTGCCCATTTGAAGCTGTCAAGGTCCGTGTTCAGACACAGCCTGGATTTGCCAGGGGAATGTCTGATGGATTTCCCAAGTTTGTCAAGTCCGAAGGATTCGGAGGGTGAGTTTTTCAATGCCAGTTACATCCTCTCCCTTGTCACAGCTACCCTTTTGTGTCTGAATTCTTGTTTTTTCTTTTCTTTTTTGCAGCTTGTACAAGGGTCTTGGCCCACTCTGGGGACGTCAGATTCCATGTAAGCCTCTATTTTGCAAATTTCATTTTCTTTTTGTTTCTTGGGGTCATGAAGCATTCTTTTAAAGTTTAAGTGTAATAATGATATTTCCAAATGTTANCTCGATCTCGTCAAGTGCAATATGCAGGTATGGAAACTTTAGATCCGTTTTATCTTTCGTATGTTTTCTGAGCTCATGTTTGTGGATCTGTGTTCCTGTGTTGCTAGATCTGCGTTTTCAGTCTTTGTTGGATAGATCCGTGATTTGCTTTATCGTTTTGTTATCTGTGTTGGATTCCATTATTTGAGGAATTGTTCGATCTCTGTTGTACGTTTCTAATCTTTGTATCAGTCATTTCTATTTCAAAATACGTTGATCTGTTCTGAGTTGTGGTTCTTCTTACGAAATTTACTTACTTGACGTGGTCTGTGTTGGTGTTGCAACACTGATATTATGTTATTTGCGATTCAGATTGATCCAGCGAAGTACAAGAGCATCTCGTCTGGTTTCGGAATTTTGCTGAAAGAGCAAGGAGTCAAGGGATTTTTCCGTGGGTGGGTTCCTACTCTTTTGGGTTACAGTGCTCAGGGTGCCTGCAAGTTTGGATTCTACGAGTACTTCAAGAAGACTTACTCTGATCTTGCTGGACCTGAGTACACTGCCAAGTACAAGACCCTCATCTACCTTGCTGGTTCTGCTTCCGCTGAGGTCATTGCCGATGTTGCACTTTGCCCATTTGAAGCTGTCAAGGTCCGTGTTCAGACACAGCCTGGATTTGCCAGGGGAATGTCTGATGGATTTCCCAAGTTTGTCAAGTCCGAAGGATTCGGAGGGTGAGTTTTTCAATGCCAGTTACATCCTCTCCCTTGTCACAGCTACCCTTTTGTGTCTGAATTCTTGTTTTTTCTTTTCTTTTTTGCAGCTTGTACAAGGGTCTTGGCCCACTCTGGGGACGTCAGATTCCATGTAAGCCTCTATTTTGCAAATTTCATTTTCTTTTTGTTTCTTGGGGTCATGAAGCATTCTTTTAAAGTTTAAGTGTAATAATGATATTTCCAAATGTTACAGACACTATGATGAAGTTTGCTTCCTTTGAGACCATTGTTGAAATGATCTACAAGTACGCAATCCCCAACCCAAAGAGTGAATGCAGCAAAGGTCTGCAGCTCGGAGTGAGTTTTGCAGGAGGTTACGTTGCTGGAGTGTTCTGTGCAATCGTTTCTCATCCAGCAGACAATCTTGTGTCATTCCTCAACAATGCTAAGGGAGCAACCGTTGGAGATGTAAGTCACTTTTGTCTAAATAAATTGCCAAAAGCATAGATTTCTGTTGCAGTAGGAATGGTATTTAATTTTTGTAATTGAATTGTTTGCAGGCGGTGAAGAAGATAGGTATGGTGGGACTGTTCACAAGAGGGCTCCCTCTCAGAATTGTTATGATCGGTACATTGACTGGAGCACAGTGGGGATTATACGATGCCTTCAAAGTGTTTGTTGGCCTGTAAGTTCTTCTCTCTCTCTCTCTCTTCACTTACTTCCATAACTTGCTACCATCAAAACACAGCACTCTCAATTCTTTTAATTTGGTTCAGGCCAACCACTGGTGGTGTTGCTCCAGCTCCTGCAATCGCAGCAGTTACTGATGCCAAAGCCTAAACAATGACGGAAAAGGGTTAGGAGTTTGATGGGGTAGGATTTTTGTTTGGAAAAATAAGAGAAACCATACGGGTAATGAGGAAGATTTGAGTAAGCTCAATCTCTTCCTGATTCGAACTTTATCATTTTTGTTTTTTGAAATTTGTGTTCCTGAATTCAGGATAGTGCTCAATCTCTCTTTCACATACTCTCTACCTATGTAATCTTAAAAGATGAGAGGTGCACACTCGAAGATAGAGAGAGTGGGCACACCCACTTACTACTTTTTCCGGTTTCAATTAAAATTTTCATTTTGGTTACTGGTTTGTATTTCGTTTTGCTCTTTTTCGATTATCATAAGCATTACAAATACAAATATGGACACTGAATACTTCATAAATGAATCATAAGTTATATTTAAAAAACAAAGATAAAATAACACTAAATGTCGCGCCCACCGTGGGGCTCGAACCCACGACCACAAGGTTAAGAGCCTTGCGCTCTACCAACTGAGCTAGACGGGCTTGGATGCTTCTATCAAGCCAACCAAAGTGATTAACGCCGTTTTCTTGATGAAGAAGCACATATTTGCACATTGTCACATTTAAATGTCCTAATCTGCCCCATGCCAAGTATCCAAGGTACTCACAAAGTAAGCAGTAGCACCAGCACTTCCATTCATTATTTTAGGTTGTTATGTACGGTTAAGGTAGTAAAATGACATTTTGAGCAACTACTAAGGTTAGTTATGTACGGAGCTTTGATAAACATAGCCGAGCTGCAAAGCTCCAACAGACAGAGCTATTCATGTTAAACAAATTAATATACGTGATTTGATTGTAAAACAAGACAAATTTAAGTGGTTTTCAATAGCGTTCAAACTGGACACTATGATATGTAGATAATTTGTCAAATTATTGTCAAATTATCAGATGACAATTTGAATTAAATTTATAAGATCATTTCTCTTTCAGAAGCCAAATAAAAACCATTTAACAGGTTTTTAAGGAATGCTAGCTATTACAAGTTTCCTAATGCTCTACTCCATATGTTGTTTGTAAACGTTGATAGATTAACAGAGAAAAACTTAAAAACCATTTAAACACATCACCCCCTAATCACAAACATAGTTCTTTGCTCACAAACATATAATCACACGAATAAAGCATATAACGAATTATTCAATCTCAATGGCATCAACCCAGCTCTTTCCATTTTACACACAGAACCGCCTTTCAACTAAAAGCCATGAAAAATTATAACAAACGAAAACTTATAAGCAAAATCATATTACTTAGCCAATAACTAGACTACGAGACACTTCAACAACAAGCAAAGCAAACAGGCAATCAAACTAAACAGAAGCAAACACAGCTAAGAATACCAAACTATGTAATAGAAAATGCAAATAAAAACATGAAAAGCAGAAGGCAGAAACAAAATAAAAGAGACCTCCATAACTATGCTTTCAAAAAGACATTACGCAAAACCAAAATAACTCTTCGAAGTGTGTGTCCTCTGCAACACCAAAATTAAAGTGTGTTCTCTAATTCTTACAAACTTTGAAACTGTGTTTAACTGCTAAACACAAAACAGCACCATGGCAGCTTTTCTCACCTTCATTTCACTAACTTAACGCTTCTTCTTGCTGCTTGATTTTGATACGTTGGACTTAGGTGTTGCCACCAAGTATATGAACAAAACAACCATGGAGATGACGGAGACGAGTGATCCATATTTCGCGAGTATCCTCTGCAACAATTGAAACATGGTAAGATGAGTACTGTCATATTTGATGATTTTCACAGAGAGGTGAGAATTATAAATCAAGTTACCTTGCCCTGAGATTATTTTAACAGCATCATGAGAAACATCCAAGACACACCACAACATAACAATGAAAGTCAGTAATGAGAAGACGGAAAAAAAACAATGAGGAGACGATTGAAAGAGAAGCCCTTAAAAATAAAAATTACCACGTCAAGCATGTTCGTTGGAGGTTTGTCAGCAAGGATGTCTAGAGGTAGTAGTGGAGTTGAGTACGCTTCCTACAGACAAGAAAACCATCATACATAATTGCATCACATAACCAGATTTTTAGTAAAACAATAGTCACTATAAGAGAAGGCAATTTTGATTTGGGATAATTATAAACTTAAAAAGCTTAGCTGCTTCTACCAATTCTCGTAACTAGAATCAAAAGGGGGGCATAAAAATGGCAAACCTGAAGAGCTGGCTTGGTGGGAATGCGGAAAGTAACAACAGCAGGAGCACCGTAGAAGACTCCTTTAACCTTGGCCTCCAGTTCGAAAGAGTGAGACAGGATACCTCCTCTGCACACCAAGAACCAGATTAGTGACGAAAAGGAAAAAGCTAAAAGCAGCCACTAAAACATTTCATGATTGAAGAAGAAACTCACGCATCAAGTCTCTCCCATGACTTAGAAGTGTTTCCATTAACAACATCAAATTTTGCTTTAACCCAGCTATTGTCTGTCAGAGTCACATCATACGCCGACCTGAGAGCAAACACCAAAACCAAATGACACAATTCTGAGGAACAATGGGATCAGATCAAATGACATTTCGAATCCTAAACACCGATACACATCATTCTAATAGATCTAAGCATAGCTCGAGTATTAATATCCTAATTCTACAGTAACCAATCTATACATGCAATTTATATACAATCCAGAAATCAACACGGATCGGAAAATGAAATCGGATTAATAAAACTAGATGAGAAGAGAGAAACTGACGAGGATCCTTGGTTGTAGATATCGAAAGAGACGGTGACGCGTTCGGCGCCGGATTTGAGCCTGTTAAGAGTGGCTTTCTTGTGGACCACCATGAACGGGACTTCCGATGTCGCAAACGAGGCAGAAACAAGCATGAACACCGCCATGGCGGAGATCAGAAGCTTAGCTAAGGCGATGGCCATGGTGTTTTTGATCTTCGACGATGTAGTTGTTGAGCAGATGCGAAAACAGATCTACGAATGTATCCTCCGCTTATAAAAACCTCCGACGACTGATATAACAAGTATAACACTACCACACCATCACCCACAGAAAACAACCAAAAAAAGTCAATGATGGGCCCATTCACCTGATAATAGGCCCACTTAATACAGGCCCATACAAGTAATAAAGAAGTGTCTAATTAAATTATCTAATTCTTGGGATCTATATATCGGTTGAACTTGTAACACACAGCCTGTCTCCTGCCACATTCTAACATGTTTCTTCTCTAACATCGTTTTATAATAAAGTCTTACGCAGCTTTCAAATCTTGAAACGTAATAAGGGTTATACAAGCCAACGATTCATTATTCATTCAAGGATAACAATAGAGGTTTTTGTTACTATAATCGCATTTTCAAATTAATAATTGGTTGGAGTGAGAAAACAGGGTAAAAAAGAGAGAAGTGGGTTGATTTGATTCAGTTAATCGAGGGTGGGCGGGAAGGTTAAGGAAAGAAGTCAACGAAAAAGTACTAATCTAAAACAGGAGAGCCAATAGAAATAAGGCAAGTGGGATACGAATTCACAGCTTTCCATAAGAAACATAATTAAAACTTGGATTAAACCGGAAGGCATGTGCCATTTCTTTTCTCTTTTTTTTTTTCTTTGTTGATTTAAATCACGTATCTACCCATTTGCTCATTGAATACTATAGAGCATGTGGGTGGATTGCATCGAACTCCGAAACCTAAGTGAATCTTCTTCTCTCCCCATCATTCTTTGGAACCTTCAAACTAACCTTCCCTCACATGCTCTCTTCCTCTGTTCCACCAGCTCTCTCTGAGATTCTCTTCCTTTTTATATATTACTCTTAAGCTTCCAAAATCTGGATCTATCCGCTTCAGGTTGTTCCAGAACCATTATGTTTTAGGATATATCTGTCAATGTTGCGTATGTAAATGTATCCGCATATGTAGGATGATTTTGTGAGGGAAATTAAAAAAGCATAGCAGAGAGAGAGAGAGAGAGAGCATGGGGTGTGCTACATCTGCTTATGCTGTTGTCGGAAGGAAGAACAAGAAGAGGATCATTCAAGAATCCGTTGTGTTTGTTCTTCAGTTCCGCGTTCCTGTTCAGTCTGATCTTCAGCGCCAACTCAAGGGCGTAGCTCCTAAGGGGACCGTTGATCGATTGACATGTCTAAGGAATCAGATTCAGTTAGTAGCTGAGGACACAGGTTTAGAGAAACGAGGCTATCTTCTTCCATTTTTCTTGCGTTTTAAGGAAAAGGTTTTGTATCTTTGCAAACATGTTCAAAGTTTCTGGTTGAAATTTTTGCAGGGGGTTCTGCCATCCCTGAGCTGCGTTCAGCTTTGGAGGAGTACTTGTCTCTTCTAACCGGTCTTGTCAAGAAAAGTTCGGATTTGCATATTTTGATATAAGTTTATAGTTTATTGTGTTGTAAATCAAACGGTGATATCAGTATATTTAACACTACAGAGAATGATGGGATGGAGGGTTGCGTGGAGTTCAAATGGAAAACCCTTGGAGATGGTCGACGAGTAAGTTTGGTTTTTGCTCAATCAAATTAAGCCGATCCTGAGGATTTGGATTTTGCTTCTTCTTTTTTTTTGGGTTACATTTAAGTCTTAACAACGTGAAGTATGCTGTATGCACTATGCAGGCAGAGACATGTTTCACAAACCTTTGGATGGAGATGTTGACAGTGATCCACATGATGGCTGCTTTGGCATTGACTGAAGCTAACTCCCTCATGATTCCAAAGGATTGCTCTGCTTCTGGAAATGGCGTCCGTGTGGTCTCCACTGGTCTTGCCTCTTCTCTCTTCACACTGATCTTTTACTTCTATTTGCTGTTTTGATAAACCTGATTACTGGGTCACTTTCACACAGATTGCAGGAGAGATGCGGTTGACTTGCTTCTCAAGGCATCTGGATACTTGGAGTTCTGCGTCCGAGAGATTATCGCTCGCTTTCCTCCTGAAATAAAGTATGAAACAACAAAAACAGAAAATCTTGAAAAAAGCTTCACATATATACTTACTTACATAGCTACAAATTTGCAGGGCTAAGTTACCAGATGATATGCAGGAGAGTGTAATGCAAAGTCTATCTATCCAAGCACTTGGCCAGGTTACACACTTTGAAATTGTGACTCTTTAACCAGAATCTTGTATATGGGTTTTTAATTTGTAAGTTTTGGTTGAAAATTACTGCAGGGAACTGAGATTCAACTTGGATTGGCTGTTGATAGCCAGAAAGCAACGTTGTCTGTGAAGAGGAGACTTGCATGTGAGCAAGTCATCTATTTCACTCAGGTCCTCCTCATAGTTTAAAAATCTTCATCTTCTTACTTGAGCCATACTTTTGGGAAAATCGTAGCTTAACTGCTGTAAACTCTCTTTTAATTTGATGCGTAAATGATCTCATTATTATTTCAGGCATATCACTGCTTGTCTGATTGTGAATCAGTCAGCCATGGATGTGCCAAGAAGCTTCTCCGGTTTATCTACTGGAAATTTTTGGAAGCAAAGGTATGTATAATTTATAAACATTATTAAAGTCACCCATATATATATATAATTAATCTCTCTGTTATGTTCTGTTTTTCATTAAAAGGCTGCGGCATACTACTACCATGGACTGGTAACAGACAAGGGAACTGAGCCATCTTGCCACGTGACTGCGGTGTGTTGTTTCCTTGCAGCTGCAGAGATCCTAGGAGAAAGCAAGAAGGCCTGTTTTAGCTTCTCCTTGGCTCCTCCTGTCACCAGGTTTGTGTTGTTGTGTATATGTTATTATATCCACTATTATTCATTGAACATATGAATAGTGATTGATTCAGATTTTCTTTTTCATATTTTAATCAGGCCTCCTCCTATGTGGGGAGTTATGAAGCATTTAAGCCAGAAAATTCCAGAAGTTGCTTTTAGAAAATCTCAGACATATGGATACTTGCTTGAAGAAGAAGAGAAGTAAGCGATAGAGTTTTGTCTCGTTAGCGTTTTAAACTAAACTAATTAGAACCAAACTAAAATATCTGATATGATCTATATGGTAAACCACACAGGGCAATGCAATGTTTGCCAGAGCTTCCAAACTTTCAGTTGTCATTGAGACCAGACGAGTTTGAGCTGCCTGAGATGGAGGATGTTTCTTCCGCAGGAAACCAAACCCATTTGCTAAAAGAACATCTTGACAACTCCTCTGAGATTCATGATGATGATGATTATGATGATGATGATGCATGGTTATGACCTTGATCGTTGAGCAAGAAGCACTTATCTCTACTACCGTCTACATATATTCTTTTTGGGTACTTTACGACTTATATTTGTATTTTAGAGTTACATCTTTTACACTAGTTCTTGTCAGGCAAAAAAAAAAAAAAAAAGTCTGATACTTGTTTTACTTTGAGTATAGTAATGTAATATCTAAGCAACTAATTTATTTGGAAGGAATAAGAAAAGGATGCTGGTAAAAGAAGACGTTTTAGCCTTATCTTTGGAGAACAAATGTGCAAGACACTAAGAAACGGCACGCAGTCTAATTTGGAAATAACAAGGATAACCGTTTAACATCACGTGAGCGAGTCACGTGTGGGTGATGATGAGATGTTGGATTCCGCACGTACGAACATGGAGTGGTTGTTGTGCCAAGCGCTTAGAAACGGCACGCAGTTTGTTTAGCCAACCCAAATTTGGAATTTAGCAACTCATAGTGACGTCATGCCACGTGTGTGTGTGATGTTGGATTCCGCACGTACCAACATTGTGGAGGCGGTTAGTGATGATTTCGACGGTGGCGCTGGTGCTCTCCGATCAAGACATGACCAGGTTTTGTTGTTCCCCAACGGTGGCGTTGGTGCTCTCCGATCAAGGCATGAACGCAATTCTCACTCATCACTGACGACCCTCTTTTTAGTACCCATTCCTATACATTTTTTAGGCTAAACAAGCGAAATCAATCGTGGTTGTGGTTGTGAGTACAAATTAGTTAAAGTTCAAATGCATCATCTCTAAACGATTAAAGTATCCGAGTTTCACAACATGAGACACTGTTGGATCATAAAATTTACGATCTAAACGATGGATCATCATCAAAATATATCTATTCCAAAAAGCAAATTAAAGCAGCTTGATTAATTAGTTTATCATCTTCTCAAAAGTAATTAAGGAGATGAGCACAGAAAGAGAGAGAGAGAGAGAGATAAGAAACTCGACTACATAGATAGCTCCAAAGTTGTACTTAAAAGAGTCATCTGAACAAAACAAAACAAAACCCACCAAAGCAAAAAAAAAAAAAAAAGCAGATAAAAGTTCATAAACGGAGAGAGAGGTCGAGATCGAGATCGAGAGGCTCGTCTTCTTCCATCATGACGCCGTTACCATCGTTACTACCAGACAATCCAAAAGGGTACACGTAAGGATACGGAAACGGATCGTAGCCACCACCACTGCCGCCCATGGTCATCATCATCGCCGTCTGTTCATGACCGGGTCCGATTCCAGAAGGAGAAGAGGGTCCTTGCATCTGGTTAGGGTAAAAACAAGGGTAAGGATGACGAAGAAAGGTGGTGGTGTCGTCGAGGATGGGTGGAGAGTGAGAAAGGACGCCGAGGTTACGACGAGCAGCGGCGCGTTCGCGTTTGTGAGCGTTCTGGTGACCGCCGAGAGCTTGAGAGGTGTAGAACTTGCGGGGACAGTACTGGCAAGGGAAGAGACGGTGGCAAGTCTGATGAGTACCAGAAGAAGAGGAGAAAGAGTGTCGTTTGCTCGATGATCGAGGTTTCGAAGGACCTACGAAGTGATGGTAAGACGGTGGTGGCTCCGCCATTTTCGAGGGCTTTTTTAAGCTTACAGAGAAGAGAGAGAGAGAGAGATGAGAGATGATGATGAGTAAAAAAGCAAAAGGAGAGAGATAAATGTGTGTGGGTTTTATGGGAGAGGGTTTAAGCTGTGTGTGTGTGTGTGTGTGTGGTTGCTTTTTTTGTTTGTTTGCGTCGTTTGTTGCAGCTTGCAGAGAATAATAATAATATCTGATTTTTTTTAATTTACTCTTTTGCCCTCATCAGCTTCGTCTTCTTTCTTTCTCTCTCTCTGTTCTAATAACTAATTTACACAGATCCCAATCAAATCCTTTTTACTCCATCCTTATTATTTGCATGGGATATATATTTGTATATGATTATACAAATCCCTAATGCACATTAAAACGTTATTCCTTTGATCCCATAGATATGTTTATTTATTCATTAAAAAAAAAAAACATTTTTGGTTATGACCCAAAAGAAAGAAAAAAAACATTTGGATTAGTGGATAAGTTAACCGTAAGTAAGCACCTTGCTAATGTGTTTTTATCTTTCTTTTTTTAAAAAAAAATCGTTTGTAAGTGATTGACGTAATTAAAGATTAAAGTAAAGATTGAATCAAGATCAAAATCTGCAATGTTGAGAAAATAACAGAGTGGAAAGAGAAACTGAGTTTATATTGTTGTTGATGGGATCATGACTTCTCTCTCTCACATTTATTATTAATTGCTTTATTTTTAAAAAATAATTTTTTTAAAAAAAACATGAGAAAAAGAGAGATTGGTTGCTTTTTGGTGTTGGGACTGTTACACATCCTGCAGCGACGGGAGAGAGAAAGAGAGAGAGAAACTGGTAACGACACGTGCTGACTAGACAGTTGTGTGCAGTACAACTTACATAAGACGAGAGTGAACGAACGAACGAACACTACTACTATCTCTATCTCAGTCAGAGTATATCTCTCTCACACTTCAACTCATTAATATATCCATTGAAGATCTTCCTACTCAAACCAGCACTTTTCTTTTTTGCTATTATTCAAGTTTAAGCCTTTTCTTGATTGATGATGGATGGTACCTTGTTGTTGTTGTGATGTCAATGAAGACAAGAGAGTGAATCAAGTTCCAAGATGGAAATTGCCAAACAAGGAAGGCTTCTATGTTTCTCTAACCCTTTTTATTCTTTCCTTTTTTCTCATTTACTTACTTCTTGTCACCATCTCTTCTCCCTTCTTCTTTGTTTCTCATCATTGCCTTTCATTTATTACTACTTCTTGTATTTAAATACTTCACACATACATACACATGTCTTCACTTCACTATAGTAGCCCAACTATGTAACATTATGTTGTCTTTTTAAGGCCCATATACAAGGAATAAACACAAAGGCATATTGACTTCAAGTACCTATTCATAACATACAAATAAGCATCCAAACTACTCTGTTACAGGCCCACTTTTTTGATTAACAATTTTTTACTTCCTTTTTATACTCACATCATGTCTCTCATACTGCTCTTGCACTTTAAAGTCAATGTATACTACTACAACAATTATTTTATATTAGAAATAATTGTTAATCGATTGAGTAGAGCGGCGTTTAAAAAACAAGAGTTGTCTACATTTCACACATTGTAAACTAGTATTAGATTTGGATTTGTGTTGCATTACAACAACGACATTAGAACAAATCTCTTTACAGAATAATCAAAAGAAGATAAAATGATGATGCCTAGAATCAATGGTGTTTTATTTCTTTTCGTTCTTTTATGTCAATGATAGTTTTTAAAAATTTTACTTTTTAAATAAACAAAACACCTTAAATAATCATATATATTGTTTTTTCCTTCGCTTAGAAAAATATTATGAACTGTTTCTGTTTATTTTGTTTGCAGTCTAATTAAATAGCACGTCGTATTTTTTTTTGTTTTTTTTTGCAGGTTTATCTAATAAAAAAACCTAAAGTTCATAGTTAATTGGCATGGATATTCTATTATATATATAAGCGGTGTTAGTCAAACCTAGAAACGCTTGCTTGAAATTGAAGCAACAACACATTTAATTTACCTTTATTGTGCTGAAAAAGTAATTTTGCTTTCTCTGTTAAGCATATTCCAAAAGCCCCATTGGCAGCAAGTAAACCTCTTGTCACACACAATTAGACAGACTTGTTCACATTCACTTTTCACTTAATGACTCTTCATCATTTCATTACTTATTTGTTTTTTGTTTTTAGCAGGTAAGTAGGTAACATTGTTATATCCTTTTTTCTTTGATTACATTTGAAAACCAAGGATGCTTCGATTAAAAGCAAAGAAGGACATGTTTATGGTAATATATGTATTTGTGCGGGAAAGAGTAGAAACTTAGATTGCCTTAATCGTTGTTGTCTTTTTGTGGATTATACATTGGAAGATGGTGCACAATGCACATGTGACTTGTCTTTGACCTTCGCCACCATTTTCTCTATTACTTTATTTTACAACTGATAGGAATGTAATACAATAAGTTTAACGTAAGCTTTGTATCTTCAATCATTATATTGTTCACAAATCACAAATACATACCCATGTTATGTCCCCAATCTGTCCTTGTTACATAGTTCGATATATTTTGTCTTTCTTACATTGAGCCTTTTTGTTGGCACACATGATACATGACTTTCTTTTTTTCTTTCTTTCAAAAATATGAATTGCATCGAATTCAAACTGCGATATGTTGACGATGTTAGCATATACACCCATTACACTATATAGTTTGGTCGATACATATATATCGTTTGTTACGGTTGATGAAGTTTTGGGCACATATTCTCTTTATTAATTCATGAATTTCGTTTAAACATACAGCATTCAGAATATTACAACAATCATATTCTGTTATTCAAGATGTTGGATACTGATAAATTTAACATTGACAGTACGTGTCAATGACAAAATGTACCTATATGTTTTGATTAAATAAATTGGTTCGACACGAAGAACTTTAGCTTCTCGACATCCCATGCGATGGCTTCTTCATTTTCCCATATATTATAATTTCAGTTTCAACTCTTTGTATTCGTCCTTTGTTCATTCTAACACACCAATTTATAATTTTTAGTATAACTCATCCATCTACCCTATATATATTTATTATATAACTGTATCAACTTGCTATACCTTAAATGCAAAATGCATCTCCATCTCATATTAGAAATTAATTTTCCATTCTCATTGATATAATAAAACAAGACTAATAATTGTTTTTGTAATATGGTACTTATATATACATAGAGACTATGGATTCTTATTTGGTTTGACAAGAAAGGGAATCAAGTTCTCATCCTAGAGGAAGAAAGATACCTCCTTTTTAATTCAACTTTACTTCGTCTTGCAAAGCTAAATGTATAACTTTACTTGCAGGAGATGATAATGTTCACTAAAAGATCTTCAAGTAAAAATAATCAACAAACAAGTTTGACATATATCTGATTTTGCTCAACGAAAGCATGGCAATCTCATAATCTTATACAATAACAACAGTTTTCAGATCAAAATAAGCTCTCTAGCCCCATGTTACTTATTTCTCAAACAAATGAATCAAGAGACGTGGATTTTTTTTTTTTTAAATAGCTTGACAAAAACGTAAGTGGCCTAGTAGGTTAGGGTTTAGGAGCTTTGTCACATCTCAACGTGTTCTCTTAGATATTAATCACTCATCAGCTGAGGTAGGAGGAGAAAGTGGTGGCGGACCAGTTTCATGATCGGATTCAACCGTAATGTTGATGCTGCAACTCAAATCTTCATCACCTATATCTCTTGATTTCCTCTGTTTTCTTGCTTTTGATCCTTTCCTTTCATACACATTATACACTGCCCATTCTCCAAACACCTGTGTTTAATGCCAAATCAAACCCCATTATTATCACACATTCCAAAGTCTTTCTTATAATAGTCTAGAGAGAGTAGTTAATCGTGTACCTTAGCCGATGCAAATCCCGCAAGGCAATACTCGGTCATGCACCATCTGTTTTTGTTGCAATTAGAAGAGGACTTGTTTGTTTCATAGAAAGCAAGTGTTCTTCTAATCCCAACTGTTCTACCACAGGCAATGATTGGTCTCTCTTTCCCAATAGGTTTCCAATAACCATCACCAGATAAAATTTTGATTCTATGCTCAGTACTTGACACTTCTTTCTTCTTGCAAAAGAAGTACCTCTGCTTCTCCTTTTGATCCCCTGAAAGCAAGCAAAAACCCTTCAGTTTTAGCATTAAGGCACCCACGGATCTAGTCCCAAACATCAGCAAAAACAATTGTAAACCTTTGATAGACTCATTTGAATAAAACAGCTAGGCAAAATAAGGAGACATAAACATATATACAGAGGTTTTGACAGAAGGAAGAGAGAGAGAGAGAGGGACCTGGGAAAGTAAGAGGATGAGAGTAAAAGAGGTCAAAGACAGGAATGATGGAGGAAGGCAAAGGAGAAGCAAAGGCCTTTGGGAGTAAGTAATGAAGGATAAGCTCTTGCTCCGTTGGGTGGAATCTATATCCTATTGGTAATCTCATGCCTCCATTCACTACTATCCTCTTCTCCACCTCCATATCCTCTCTTCTTCCTTTTCTTTCTTTTTCAAATTGGCTCTTCAAGAATGGATCAAATTTCAAACCTTTATAATAAGCATTGATCCATCATTCCATCTAAAGAAAGGAAGAGCAGATGGAGATAGGCAGAGAGAGAGAGAGAGAGAAGGAAGACTTGTGTAGCCTTTTGTTTGTGGGTTTTGCAGGCTAAATGACAGTAGTAGACGTTCTCTTTAATATATGTTATCTGTATATATATAATATATCCCCACGGGCCAGGGTACACACACACACTCACACCAAACATGTAGTTGTGTAATAAAGAAAATTATAAATGGTAGAAATGGTTCTTTTGTTCTGAAGATTTTATTTTAGTTCATAATAAGAAAGATGATGAGAAAGAATAGGAAAAAAGGAAGGTGCTTTTGTGGGATGTTCATTTGACTTATAAAGTAAATTAAAAAAAACAATTATGAGAATAAAATGTCATATTATTCCTTTAAGAACAATAAAAGAGAGCGAGAGAGAGATGAGAGGAAGAGAGAAACGTGCAAGTTTGGGGTTTCTCCATTTGCAAAAAGGGTCCCTCTTTTGGATCCTTTAACTGTTTTACTTATTACCATTTCATCATTCTCCCACTTGATAGATTCCAATTTGGGGTACTTACCATTAAAATTTAAAATCAAACACAGTAAAAAGTTGGAACACCTCCTTTGACAATTGGGCGAGCCAGCGCACGTCCGCCTAACTATAGCCTCATCTTTCTGATCTTTAATTTATTACTTTCTGTAAACGGCTCTACGCAGTACTGCATTTATTTGTGCATGTGACGAGAGGAGACACAACACTGCCTACTTGTGTTCCTTGTTCCTCTTTTCTCCTACTGAAACTAGGAGTAGTAAGTAAAGAATCGGCAGGACCTGATTATGGAAACTTCATAATTGCAGCTTATTTGGGCCCAACAACTATTCGTCGGGCTTTTCTCCTCCAAATCCTATCTCTTGTTTGCGTATTAGCTACTTTATATGTCTCTCTCTATATTCCCTTCCCAGCCATATCAATATTAATATCGACTTAGATGACTCATATCATATCAATTCACAGGAATGATTTGTTTTTATATCAAAAACAGCTAAGATACATATAATTGATTGAGAATCAGATAAAGATTTTTAAATGATAAAACATGAAGAAATGTAGGATGGTTTATGCATGCACTGATGCACGTATAAGAAGAGAGAGTTATGTGAGGAATATGCGTGCGCACCATACTCCCACACGTTAGTTATTCAAATCATTCTTCATAAATGCATATCACTTTCCTTTGTTTTTTTTAACAAGCAAATTAAAAAGAGTTTAATAATTACGAGGTTTATCCCTTTTTTATTTTATTTTTGTAGGTTAAAAATAGATTACTACTACACGGTATTGGTGTTGGGATGAAAGAAAAAGTCAACGGTCAGCCACCAAAAAAACAAGGCTCCCCTACTTCTTCGATTCAGCCATTGCGACCATCTCTCTCTTTCTCTCTCTCTCTCAATCGCCTCTCTCTAACCACACAAACCACAAATCCTAAAGTCTAAACAGAAAAAAAAAAAACAGAACACATGAATCTCTCCTTCCTCTGCATCTCATTTCCACTTCACCATTCTTAAAGCTTTTACGTTAAATAATAAGAATCGATGGAGAAGAACGAGAAGGACCCTGATCATGATGACAAATCTAAGGGAGATGAGAAAGGAGACGTTGTTTCGGATGATCATCATCGCTCAGATGATACGCATGAGGATGGTAGCAGTAAAGAGAATGTAGATGTTGGTAATGCCGAGACAGATCATCACGATCAAGGAGACAACAATGTCGACAAGGTTTCACAAGGTGAAGAACCACCAGAGGTTCTTCAAACTTTGGA
>NC_025697.1:5970157-5974549 GCF_000633955.1 Camelina sativa | reverse complement strand
GAGGTTTCTTCGCTTTTGGAGGCAGTGGATCGTGTCTCAAAGCTAATGGGGCTTTTGCTCAACACCAAGTCCTGTCTGGAACATCATGAGCCCTTGATCAACCATGCGGGATCCATTCAGCAACGTGCAATGGCTTTCTTGGAAGACGAGTTCCGCATCATTTTAGAAGAATCAGTAATCAAAGAGTCTGCGGTAGTTGCCGATGACAGCAACAGCGAGAGGAAGAGCACTGCGGATCAGCAAGACCACCAAAATGATGCGGTGGTCACACAAGATAACGACCAAATGCTGGTTCCGGAATCCGGTGATCAGGAAATCGAATACCCTGGTTACCCGGATGATGTGGTTGTGGTGCTGAGAAAAATAGCGGAGAAGATGAAAGGAGGAGGGTATGGATGGGAATGCAGAGAGGTTTACTTGGTTGGAAGAAGAAACATTTTGATGCGCACTTTGAAACAAGATTGTGAGTTTGAGAAAGTTAGCATTGACGAGGTGCAGAAGATGAGCTGGGACACGCTTGAGAGAGAGATCCCTATATGGAACAAAACTTTCAAGGACTGCTCTTCTCTCTTCTTCCCTGGAGAGCTCAAACTTGCAGAGAGGATCTTCCCAGGGGATGAGGGGAGCTTATTCTGTATCGTCACACACGGTCTGGCCATCCAGTTCTTGGGTTTCGCAGAGGCCGTGGCCATGACAAGGCGCTCCACTGAAAAGCTTTTCAAGATCCTCGACATCTACGAGACTCTGCGGGACAGTTTTCCATCCATGGAGCAGCTGTTTCCAGAGGAGCTGCGGGGCGAGCTGAGGAACGAGGTGACCAGTGCTCGTTCCCGCCTTGGAGAGACTGCCATTCATATATTTTCGGATCTGGAGCACTCCATCAAATCAGATTCAAGTAAGACCCCAGTGCCAGGAGGCGCAGTACATCCACTGACGAGGTACACCATGAACTACCTCAAGTACTCGTGCGAATACAAAGACACGTTGGAACAAGTGTTCAAGAGTCACTCAAAGATGGAGCAAGAGGAGGAGGAACCTGTAAAGAGCGGGAACTCGGCCTTCGCGAGCCAGCTGATGAGGATAATGGAGCTACTAGACGGGAACCTGGAGACAAAGTCAAAACAGTACAAAGACATACCACTGAGCTGCATCTTCATGATGAACAACGGGAGATACATAGTGCAGAAGATCAAAGGAGCAGCAGAGATACACGAGGTGATGGGTGACACATGGTGCAGGAGGAGGTCGTCAGAGCTAAGGAACTATCACAAAAACTACCAGAGGGAGACGTGGGGGAAGCTGCTAGGGTTCTTAGGGCACGAGGGGCTCATGCACAACGGCAAGATAGTCAAGCCCAACCTCAAGGAGAGATTCAAGAGCTTCAACGCAACCTTTGACGAGATACACAAGACGCAGACCACTTGGGTAGTTAACGACGAGCAGCTGCAGAGCGAGCTGAGGGTCTCCATAACTGCAGTCATGATACCTGCCTACAGAGCCTTCATGGCCAGGTTTAGTCAGTACTTGGATCCTGGTCGCCAGACCGAGAAGTATATCAAGTATCAGCCTGAGGACATCGAGGATCTCATCGACCAGCTCTTTGAAGGCAACACCTCCTCTTCTTCCACTGCCACCGCCAAGCGAAGAACGTAGCTTCTTTCTTTTTTTCTTCTTTCTTTTGCAACAACACTTTTTCTCAATTCCCAAATTTTTCCATGTCTTCTTCAACTGTTTTTGTCTGATTGCCACAACTTGGATGACCCATATTTCTACGAATTCAAACAAAGGATCGTGGCTCCGTGCCATGTGTAAATGTTAATTATAATCAGCTCCAGCATTTATCAATAAAAGATCAGTTTATCTTTGTTGATAGCATAATGGCAAGTTATGTGAACGTAATGCAAGACTCACTCACCTTTTATTTTTTATTGAGTTAATCAGCGTCTGGAAAGAAAACACAAGAGGAAGGAGATAAGAGAATCTATCCTCAAAACTTCCTTATACCTTATTTAGGCATCGAATCTGTTTATGCGAGAATGAGAAGATGGAAGTTCCAAGTGTATCAACACTGTCCTAATCTCCATCGGGTAAAGCTCCATCTCCAGCTTTCTTGGATCGATTTCCCTCCCTCTCTTCGCCTTCTTCTCTTCTTCATAAGATCCTTCACCTTCTACTTTCCACATTAACCTCTTCTTCTCCATGACGCTTCTTTCTTGGTTTGCTGATAGGCTCATCTCTGTCACTTTCCCTATCTGCAACACACATTTTTATATCATGTTCCATCTCAAAATCGCTATCTTTCTAAAAAAGCTTCTACCTTTTTTCCAGGAAATAGCTTCTTCAGTTCCACGCTTGTCACTCCTGAAAGTTCCTTGTCCTCCCCCACCTAATTACACAATCTCATATGCTTCATTCTACTAACAAACCCACACAAAGAATGGTTATATATACCTCATAAAGATGAGCTAGACGCAGAAGCACATTTCCATCATCCAGTTCCTGAAATCATCTCAACCAAACCAATGGTGAACAACAAGTTATCAACTCAGCTCATCTAAACTATCTATAACTTTTGAGTCTGCAAAAGAGGCACCTGCAGAGTCAGAAGTGCCACATTTTCAGGCAAACTATAGGATGGATCAATTCCAGAGAACGATGCTGCACCAAAACTCATCGGCTTTCCATCATCCTGAAACATTTTAACATTCGTTGTATAAATAATTTGGGACAGCTAGAGAGTAGCATCCTGATTTTCCATTATGCTCTTGCTTTCACCTGTTCAGCAAAGGCCAAGAGGAGTGGCGAGTAGATCTCTTGTCCGAATGTTCGTCGCCATTTTGCACCTTCTCCATATGGATCGATTCTATAGTAATATTTTCCTTGGATCTGTAATAATTGTTAAGAGTACCTTAGATTAGTAGAAACAGAGTATTACTTAAGTGCATAATCTCCCCTTGAACCTAGTTTATATCATCCGTGCTTACAGTTAGTCCAGTACACTTGTTTTGAACACACACTGTCTCGTTTAGATTTTCTGCTACACCTCTGGAGTCATCGAGGAGCAGTCTCCTGTAATTATGGTAATTGTTTGATTAGACGCAGAGAGAGAGACGGGTTATGGAGATTATGATATTGATAATGCTCAATACCTATGAAGCATAAGCTCAACTTGTCCGTCCACTATGCTCGACCCTCCAAAGGCTCTGTCAACCATCACTGAGAATTCTTTCTTACTGTCTTGCAAGTAAATTCCATGATTAATCTGAGCAAGATATAAATTGAATTATTACCCAACTGATTTGGTCAAGCTCAATCTACTATCATTTGCAGGAAACTGTAAACTACCAACCAATTTCCCTATTCGATCAATGTCAGTAGTTACTCACATACCGGGTAATAATTTCCTGCAACAGGTTGGTTGACTTCTAGTTTCCAGTCTGACCTATAATCACGGATCTGCAGAACAAGTTTTTCAGAACAGAAACTAGAAAAGAACACATGCATAAAAGAAGATAAAATGGACGTCATACCCTTTTGATATAATCACGTCCACTTGAATCTGTGTAGAAAGTTTTATTGCTTTTCAGGGAACTTGAGATCTGAGTTACGACTTCTTTGCCAACCCCATCGTCAATCGGTATATTACCAACCTAAATATCCAAATAATCCTAAAACCTTTATAATGGAATGTACGACATGAAGAGCGGTATTGGAATAGTTATGGTATCAGCCTCACAATAAATTCAACTTCCACGTGCTCCTTGCCCTTGTAAACTCTATTGATCTGTAGACAATTACAAGGTCAGAGAATAAGAATCTACAATCTGCACTTCTACAGGTTCAAGTAGAGTTTAAGAAGCCACGGGACAGTTTAAACTTAGGTTACCTAAGTTAGGTAGATTCCAAGAGTCTATAGATGCAAACAATCAAGTGGGCAAGGAGAACAAACTGAAAGCGTAGGTACCTGAGATATCCATGGATTAATTTGTTGATGTACCTCATCCACCAGCGGCCCACGTATAACAGTCAAAGGAACCTGAAACTTGAGCCAGTGGTTAAGATTGAATTTCTTTTCTATGATTTGTATGGAAGATCAATACTTTCAGAAGGGAGTACAAAACCTGTCCTTCCGGTTTGATGGGGAATGTGCCATTTGGACGGAAAACATACGCACCCGAGTTCTAGTGGTTGCAAACCAGACAAGAAGACCAGGGGAACTTAGAATAAGTGTACTGAACCATAGCCATTGTAAGGTAAGTGTCGAAACAAGAGAAAAAACATCTCCTCTTACCTGAGGTGTAGGAGGTTCTTTGTCATTCGTTGCATTGTATGCAGAGTAGTAGCTATATGTCTGTTTGACTGGTTCTGTCATCTTTACCACACAAAAAAAAA
>NC_025697.1:5961634-5969771 GCF_000633955.1 Camelina sativa | reverse complement strand
AAAAAAAAAAAAAAAAAAAAAAAACAGGAGATTTATCAGCATCTTTTAGGATCACTCCCAGGTAGTGTTCAAAAAATAATGGCATACCCAGGTTCTGCTGTTAACATAATTGATTTCTGTCCCTTGATCAGTGGAAAAACTAAGTTTCAGATGGCCATGACCAACATCAAATTTTGATTGCTCGCCTTTTTGTAATTTGGAGACATATGATTTGCTAATATATCCACCTAAATTTGGAAACAAAAAATGATCAAGGTTAGAAGCTTGTTCCACTAGATCAAATAGATATGTCTGTATTATACCTGTTTTCTTAGCAGTGGAGATAGTGTAAGTAGTGAAGCCAAGAGGAGGCACAGTAACTGAAAACACAAGCCAATACTTTGGCACCTGTGTAGGGCTTTGGCCTAAGTATGCCTCTACATGATAGTTCCTTAAGGCCACATATTCATCAGTAAATGGAACGAGTTGAGACTCTACTTCGTGTCCCTCAGAGTCATGTACCGCAATGTCTCCGCCCACAACCTATAAAAGATCCGTCACGTACTTGTTAATAAATAGTAGTTACATATTAGTGATTTTAAAAACAAGAACTTGATTGACTCACAGGAAGCCGGACAATGTCCACTCGCTTCCATCCAAGTGGGTTATAAGCCAATACGATCTACAGAGAGGAAAGAGAACTGTAAGTTACAGGAAGGAAGCAAAGATAGCTATTATATAGATCGGTTGAAAATCCCGAGGGATAATAATATTTGCTTACCAAACTTTTCCCATCAGATAAGTTGATTTCGCTTGAGGGACAGTAACTTATGTTGAGTAACAAACACTGAAAAGGAAGGTCAAAGTGTTACTAAGAGAAAAGGGTGGGGTACTTTAAAACGGATGTCATGTAAGCCTTCAGAATATTGATTCAATTCTTCTGAGTTAATACATATAAGCTAGGAGATTATTTGCCTGTTGGAAGGTTGAATTCAGGGCGGGATCTGCTTTAGTCAGATGAGCAAGAGAAGTAGCAACCACACTCTCAGCCTGCAAGGTCAACAGATCTTACTGACGTGCAGATAGAGCAAACAGGTAACTAGAGAACCACAATTCACAGGGGAAGTTGGCACTCTACCTCCACATAGCCTATTGCTAGTCTTTTTGCATAATCATCAGCCACATGCTGTTTCGATGTACCAGAAACAGCGTCGTGATGTTGAGCAATTGCTAGTGCATCTGCTAACGAATCAGTCGTCGGACCCTTCTCACTTCTCCCTTTGAAAAACTCAAGTTGCCTTGCTGCCTAAACTCTCAAGTTATACACATGAATAAAAAAGACAAATTCAAGTGTATCATTTTAAACTCGGAAGAACAAATACCAAGTAGTAGGCACTCATCACTCTGACATAACGCTTAAGTGCTGGCCTACTTGTGAAATATCCAGTCCAGTAAGCATTTATACGATCTGCATAACTGAAGTAAAGATTGGTTTAATATTTAAGCAAAACCTAGATGGAGTCAAGAAAATTAAAGACCCAACTCACGGGAAATAGTCCTCTGTTTTCAGGGGCCAAGCCTCATTTGCCGCATGTTTTGCATCTGTATATATGGAAGGGGTAGAGTAGAAAGCATTGACACGCCCATCCTAAAATAATTCAGGGTCCACGAATTAGAGATATGTAGTTTGGTTCTAATCATCTAGCTTACTATAAATCCACATAGGCAAATAATTTATACAGATCTTTGATGACTTACGAGGTTAACATAATGGATAAGTTTGTCCATTTGTCGAAACCAAGAGTGTGCATACTGGTACCTGAAATCTGTTCCCATGGTAAACATAATGTGATCTGTTCGAGTAATGTTGGCCTGCGGATACCAAGAGAAATGTCACAAAAATGTAACAAGAAAATTACACCAAAAAGGAAACATTCTACAAATCTACCTGATCCAGAGCTGCAGCTACAAAGGCATTCACTCGTTCTTGAACATTGTAATCAAACA
Source organism: Camelina sativa (assembly GCF_000633955.1). Taxonomy (NCBI): domain Eukaryota; kingdom Viridiplantae; phylum Streptophyta; class Magnoliopsida; order Brassicales; family Brassicaceae; genus Camelina; species Camelina sativa. Next base: position 5,967,785 of record NC_025697.1, on the reverse strand, counting down.
GGTCCGGATCATCCTTCACGGATTAAGAGGAACAGCTTACATAGGAATAAAATAAACACAACAGAAAGTGTAATCAACTGCCAAGGAAAATACTTGAACAACGGGGGAATCATCGTTGATTTCATAGTAGAAACCACCAGGTGGAGGTTCGTAGTTCTTAGGGAAAGCACCAGCAAAAATCTGTATCAAGTCAGATCAAGCAAAAGAAAATGAATATCCAGTGAAATCCATATTATATAATATGAACTACAATGAAACTTTTTAGCTTTGTGTTTTACCTGTGAAGAAGAACCTAAACTCTTAGAGCCTCGCCATATAACTTCAAGACTCTTCTCCTTTTTACGCTTCTCCCTATCTTGGTAATCTATCCGGCCAAAGAAGACTGAGTCGAAGCCAACCTGCATAAATCAATATCTTCTCACCTCTGTATCCAAAAATATGCATAAAACTAAAAATGAATCCCCAGAGAGGAGCTTACTTCTGCGCCTAGCAAGTAAGCCTGCACTGCAGAATGGCCAAAAGGATCAATCTGCCAACCGATTCTTGGAGTCACATTGAACTCTCTGATAATGAATCGATGCCCGAGGGTTGTTTGATCAATCATGTCTATATAATGTGGTGCTGCTTCATCATGCATGCACATACCACCATTTCTGTAGAAAAGTTCAATAACTACTTAACGAAAAGAAACAAGGACAAGTGTGACATTGATAAAACACACTGAAAAAGAAACCAATACATGAGCTCTAGTTGGCCTGAGTGTATTAGATCTTTCACAATACGCTTTATTGTTTCACTTTGTTCATTCCACCATCGCTGAAAAAACGCCTGCATTCACCAGAAACTAACCGTCATTCAACTCGAAAGATTGGTCACACATAACTAACAACGAGGGTACTATTAACTAAATCTTTCATTTACAGGCCTAGTCAACAAAAAGCTTACCAACTTCCACAAACCAATTAGGAAAAAGAAACCAAATTTACCTGTTCAACGTAAATGAATTTGCGATTCTTATCAGCGAGCAGCGCAGGAACAAGTGAATCCAGCACATTTTGAACACAAGCGACCTAGGAGCCAAAAAAAAAGAAACAAAAACTAAGTAAGAAGAACAAAAATCCGATCCATAATAAACAGATACAAGAAAATCATAAAAGAAGGCAAGACCTGGATTGAGTTGTTAGAGCCAACATAGTACTGATCAACAGTCTTGAGCCAACCAACATCGTCGTGGGAATGAGGAACCACATGGACATTAAGTTTTCCAGGAACAATGGTATGTGAAGTATTGTAGACCATGTACTTGGATTCTACGAGTGAGATTCCAAGAAGCAAAACAACCCAACATAGAAACTTTGCAAGATCCATTGTCTCGAACTCGGAACTATGTTTTAGTCAACTCAATTGGGAGTGACGAGGAAGAAGAAGAAAGATTTGCCCTTTTTCAACTCTCAAAACTCTCAACTTTATTCCCGAAAACGTTGTCCTTTTTTTTTTTCTTCTTTAATAATTCATTGCTTACTTTAGTAAGTGACCCTTATCCACACACAAACCTTAGAACTGACGTTACGCTCCAACAACATACGAATCATACAATCAGACAAAAAAATAAGTGATGAATGAAATCGAAATTATTCTGCAGCCTGCAACAGCTGCTTATGATTGATTATTGCATCATCAAGCACGCTGACGCGTGTAACTTTATTAGAGATGATGGGGCGAAAAGCTCGAGAGTACGGTGAGTTTTTAGTTAAATGGGCCTTACCTTTTTAATAAGCCCAATATTGGACTTTAATCTAGCCTATTAATGAACACGGCGATGCTTAATAAAAGGTCGGTTGTGTTTGGCTACAAGAGCATATATATCCCGCCACCGAATAAAATCCCCCAGTTTTTTTTTTCTGCCGTCGTCGTCGTCGTCGTCCCCAACTTCGTTTGAGCAATGGATGAGAGTTTCAGAGTGAGGATCGACAAGGTTTTTGGATCTCTTGCATCATCATCATCCGCGTCTTCAGCGCCTGTGAGCTCTCTCTGGTGTCTCGCGGAAGACGAGATCGATAGCAACGAACGGAGCGGAGAAAAGGAAGTAGTTTCTGAACCCTCGAGCAGCTCACCGGATATAAGAACGAAGCAGGAGAATGATCCAACGGATTTGTCAATCGATGGGGAAGAAGGAGAGTCTTGTGAATTGCAGAAGCCGAACGATTTCAACGACGAGGAGTGGGAGATCAAAAACTCTATCGGGATGGACTCTACTCTTGATATGGAGGTATGTATTTTTGTATTCATCTCTTTAAATTGAACTGTGCTAGTAGTTGTTTTCAGTATCTCCGAGGCTAAGCTTAGGATTGTATTGTAATTTCAGGAAGAGGAAGATGACAATGACAAGGTTGCATTAGGCCAAAAAGTGTACGGTTTCATGAAGGATGTGAATGACTATGAGACTGAAGCAGATGAGTGGGTGGAGCTTCCAGCTTCTTTCAAAGAAAGAGAGAAGGACCCTCGTGCAAATCTTATGGCAGCTAAGCTTAGGCTTAAAGAAGACGCTGAAGCTGTTAACAAGTTGAATTCTTTACATGTCTCTGAGGTACTTTCTTTTTTACTCTTTCCCCCTTGATTATAATCACTAGAGGCTTGTTTTTTTTTAAAACCAAAAGTGTTTGCTAATAGAAGATGAACTCTTTTGCAGGAACTTCAGGATAATCAGACCATGTCGACGGAGAACGAGAAAGCTCTGGTGGTGTCTGAAGCTAACGTAGAGACAACAAATGGTGGCTCTTCAGATGAGAGTGCGCTGAAACCGATATTGAAGAGGAAAGAAAACCAGGCTATTGATTCTAAGTTGCAGAAGCGTGTTAGGTTTAGTTCTGATATCAAAGATGACAACTCGACTGAAGGTAATAAAGACTCTGTGATGGAGACAAGTTCCCCTAACGAACCTATAGTAGAGGCAGATTATCCGACTGGGATCCCAGATTATATGCGGAACCCATCAAAGTACACTCGATATACATTTGATTCAGGGGAGGTTGATGAAGAATCTAACCGGAAGGCATACATGGACTTTCTCAACATGATTAGGAGCAGAGATGAGCCTCTGGCAGAACCTATGTTAGAGCTTCCAAGATCAGTGGCTTTTGTACCAAAGAAGAAACCAATGGCTGAAAATAAAGTAGAAAATATAGACAAGGATTGTGAGGGGAAAAGAGTAGCAATAGCTGTTGATACCATAGAAGACTGTACCATTTCTGCTATGGAAGAAGATGAACCAGAAACAGCTCCACATGTCACCAGAAGACCTGGCCGACAGTATCGAGCCAGAGCCAAGGAAGATCCAGAGGATTGAAGGTCATCACATTTACCTTGCTGAGATTTGTTACGTTTTTCTTCATTATCTAAAAATGTGGCATTTTATTAGGTATTGGATGATAAAGAAATCAAATTTGCTTGGATAATGATATGTTGTGGAATAATACCAATTTATATCGCCTGTATCATCTTGTCCCAAAGTCGCAGCACATCTTAAGGTATCAAGGATATAAGAAAATGAAGTACTGAGAAAAACTCAACTAGTTAGATATATAATATTGTTGACCCGATAAATAAGATGCCACTGGCATTAAAAGGGTTCAGGACACTAACAATGCCCCAAATAGGCTTTCAGGACACTAACAATGCCCCAAAAAGGCAGCACTAATTGTACGCTGCTAAAGACCCGCAAATAAGATGATAAGGGTTCTTCCACTTGGGAGATAGTTGCTATCTATGTACTCCCCAAAATAGAGAGACCAAAAAATTAGGTTATCAATAGCCTTCTTAGTAAAGGCGTTTTCTACAATTTAGCGCTCCACAGTAGCAAGTGAGCTTCTTCACATTCCCATCCGGCCCATGAACGCTATCAAGAGTATATCCATAGTCGTAAGTCAGCTCCTACAATTGGGATAAGAGAATGTAGTGAGATTTATTGTTCGAGTGAGTCACACTTCACAGATAAGTTTCTCTCAGTACCTGCAGTGGGGGAATATTGTCAGCTGCAAAAAGAACCACTCGGGCAAGACTAAGATCCTGGTGAGAACTCAGAACGCACTGAACAAATAGGTTTGGTTCACAACTGTGATTTATAAACCTAGCAACGTTCCCTTTTGAACCAGCATCAATGCAGAACTCAGGCACATTCTCATCTTCACTGCTCTGGCTGACTTTATCATTCGTTGGCACAGCAACATCCCTTAGTCTTCTCTGTTGGTGGAGAAAAACAAACAACATATACCACCTCAGAAACCCATATGTTTGATTTAATAAAAATCACATAGCAAATTAAGCTTCTCTATGGTACCTGTCTTCCATCAAGACCTTGCATAGTCTGTTGGCAGTCAATCTCAAATATGTAGTCGTTGTCAGAAATAGTATCCACATCAGCAGTTCTCCTGAGAACTCCTATGTACTCACATACAGGTGACCCAGCGGGTATGTAATCCCATGATCTAACTGCCCAACCCTTCTTTGCCGAGCGGAAAACCTATTTGAGGCCACAGACCAAAACACAAGGGGAGAAACCCAGACTTCAGATTGTGAGTAAGCTCAGATTTGGAAGGACATCAAACTGACACCCATTGGATTATGCATTTTACTTATTAATAGAAAAATGATTGGGGACTATACAATGAAATCCAAATGTCATTATGAGAAGGTTGCCTAGGTAAAAATTGCATTGCTTCTTAATTATCAGGTATAGTTTCAACTTTTTTGGCAACTGGTTGTTAGTCTTAACAAAAACTTACCTCAAGATGAAATCTTAGTCGCTTTTGAGAGGTTCGGTTGACACATTCAGGTCCACACCCACAGTGTGGACCACATTCGAATACAACATCTCGAGGCTCAATTAATCTGAAAAGGCAAAACAGAAAATCAATCCAATCAATATTCAACTGTAACCGTCACTGCAACATTACACCAAGTACTTTACTAGTCAAATTTAGTGGAAAACGAAGGATAAGAAAGAATTAGCAACTGCGGTACAGTAAACTAATTGTGTACTCTCGATGCAAACTTCAGTTCAAAATAATACGCAAAGGTTATGCAAATGAATGAGTAAATGACTCCACAAGGAATATACCTGCCATCATTAAGGGCAACATATGGAAAGTTTCCTCCATTAAGCTTAGCACATGCACATTTCTTTGAGTCAGTGCAGCTGCCTTGGCAGTTACACCCAGTTGAACTCTTCGGAATTTTGACATTGGGTTCAATCATCAAAGATTTGATGTATGTGAAACCTGATAATTAAAAAGATCAGCTTGTATAATATCATTAAGTGGATACTAATAATGCTAAAACTACTATCTAGTTCTGCTCCAACTTACCTGATGGTGAAACTGGTTGATCATCAACACGATTGGTGGCTGGAATGGGCTTAAATTCTAGCCCTTTAGAGATGTCCTCGCATGCCAAGCTTCATAAAGACATGGCATTAATAGATGATAAAATGCAACTGATTGTACAATACTACATGGCAATCAATTGAATAGATACCCCTCAATTTCTGAAGTAGACTTTGGTATGCGTCCACAAACGAAGTTAACCTGCAATGACAAAAAACAAACGTCAAAAAATTATCCATAAAATTAGAGCTATCCATAGTAATCAAAACATCTGCATTTGCTTAACCAGATAAAAAGTTAGAGAAAATAATAGATATTAGCAAAGGAACAGAAGCAATTCAGAAACCAAGCATTAACAACGACAGAAGCTTTATAAACTAATAACAGAAGTTTTATACACAACTAAGCTGACCTTATGTTTAGTACACAAACTAAGAATACAGCTAGTCTAGGAAAAAAGGAAATGCAGGAAACCTTGTTTCTTGAGGTAACCAAACAAATTCTGCAGATGTTGGAAGTGCATCAAAAAAAATCTAAATTTTTCTTACGGAATAGATCAGAGATTTCTTTGGAATAATTTTATTTATCCGTCAGCTATTAGACATTTTAGATATTTTACCACGATATGATGATAGAAAAATATATCAAATCTTGGTTTTGAAGAAATTTAATTAATTTATAAGGCGTTTTTTGATGAACTACGTTATATGTTCAGATCATTGAGGAACTTATATGCTCTTGAAATACCATATCTAAAATGTCGCACCAGA
>NC_025697.1:5953658-5954934 GCF_000633955.1 Camelina sativa | reverse complement strand
CAATCGTTTCAGTTGGTACTTATACACCGTAAATCCTGAAACGCCCTTTTGTGCCCAGTACTTCACAACCTGTACGAAGAAAGTATGGAAGTGGACCAGAGTTACACCAATTAATAAGGAAGAACAATAAGACTAAAGGCCTTAGATGTAGTCCTGAGGAACAATCTTTCCTTGTGAATCTCGCCGTTAGGAAATCAGAGGTAATATTAGAGAAAAGTCACTCAAAACCAATAATAAAGGAATATATGAAACAGTACCTCATACAATCCATCATAAGTGTATACTTTTTTGGAATAGCTAGTTGTGCAAGCGTGACCACGAGTTACTCTGACAGGCACGTGGTATTCGCAGCAGTTCTGAAACAGAAGCAAGTAATACATAATTCCATGTGAGAGACCATGAGGCGCATGAACTAGAAGACTAGCTTAACGAGCACAAAGAAGAAAAATAGGGAGAGCTAGAAGAAAATCTTAAACGATAATAAGCATATAGAAATACAACAGACCTTTAGAGCCAAATTCCCTCGTTCTAGCAGTTGATCCCTAACCTGGCGTTTATTACCAGTTAAATTATTGCCTCCCTGGCCAGTGTAAGTCACCGTATCTGCATTGTCTAGATCATCCTCGTACTGGCCCGACATAATGATAGAAACAGCAAGCGGAAGTTCATATTCACGATACTCCTGAAATGAAAGAAAAAAAGTAAAGATATATGAAATAAAATATCCTAAATTTCAGTCAGATCATCCTATATTTGAGATCAAAAAAATACAACCAAAATAAAGACAAGCTGTATTACTTTTTTGTATTCAACTCCCATGTAATCGATGCCATTTAGCCAATGGTTATGGAGGCCTACAGCACACATTTCAGCTCTTGAGAAAAACCGATGTCCAACGGCAATACCTACAAGCCATTGTGATCATACCATTAGTGTAAGAATTTTTAAGACCAAAACATTTAGGAAAAGAAACAAAGTTGTAAAAGCACAACTACCAACTAACCTGGAAGGTGACCAATCCTTTTTCTTGGGTACAATATCGCCTTGGATTGTATCATCTGGAGAATTTTTCTTTTAAGGCTTAGGTCAACATACATCGAAGATCACAAATAGACAAACCATCATAGTTGCAAGAAAATAAAATATCAGGAGACATGATGCTTAACAATGTGTAGTTTTGTACCAAGCCAAGTTAACAGTACATAACATTGCAAATGTAACTGAGCACATCATTACTAACACAATGTTTGCATTAAAAAAAAAAAAAAAAAAAAAA
>NC_025697.1:5949675-5953604 GCF_000633955.1 Camelina sativa | reverse complement strand
ATCAGGTCTGGTCAACTTAGCCTACAAAAGAAATTGGTTCAAAACAAGTCAACAAAAACAAGAAAATATCAGACATTGCTATTTAAGCTAGAGAGAAGAAACAGGAATCTTACAAACCTGGACACTAAGAAGATAATGTTTGTTAAAAAACCTAAGACACTTGGTGACTTTGAGGTGAGCGTCCGTGTCCTCGTCCACGTCCTTGACATTTAGAGAAGCAATCAGCTTTCCTTTCTGCAACGCAGTTAGCTTCTTCGGAGAGGTGCTTTGTTTGGGGCTCCCGTCGACAGTTGCCTCTTCCTTCTCATGTAACTCAGAGTCATCGACGACAGAGAGTTCTTCACTCTTTTTGTCATTGAGGAGTTTAACCCTCTCGCGTACTAAGCGCTCCTTCTCATCAAAAGCTTTTTGTCTCAACTCTTGAACCCGAGCACTCCATCTTCGCTCCTTTTTGTCAGTAGAAGAATTAGCTCGTTTCCTTTTTCCAGCCATCGAATCACTCTTTTTTTTTTTATACACCTGCGAAACAAAAACCCTCAAAATCACAAAAAAAAATCCAAAACAAGGGTTTTCAAAATCGAGTTACGGAAACGGAACAATCAAACGAGAACTCGAGGAGATGGAGAAAAAAATCTAAAGAGGAAAGAAACGAACCAGGAGAATCGAACGGAGAAGAAGAGATGGAAGACTAAGCAGCGCGAGATTGATGATACTGTGAAGATGACGAAGACGAGGAAAAAGAAAAAAAAAATCCTCTTTGTTTTTTTTTTTTTTTTTTTTTTTTTTTATTTTAATTTTTATTTTCCAAGGAGAAGTAAATAGATACACGAAATAATAAATGTGTGCTGCTCTTTCCCCGGTACTTTCAACTTTTAGTTTTCCCTCCGAAACGAATTTTGTCGGAATAAATGAGCTAAAATAGTAGCATACAACTTAATGGGCTTTTAAAGGCCCAATTTATTTAAAGAAACGATGACCCATGTTGGAATCAAGGCAGAGATTTTTCCTGTGAAAATTCGTATGTATCACTTTTTTGTGAAAGATCGGCTGTATTGACGGAGAGATGACAGCTTTTTTTTTTACTTACAAAAATTTGCCCTAATCCATGATCTTTTTTTCTCAAATCATACACGAATTTAGGGAAGGTGGTTTGACAGATTGCAAAAACCCATCTTCACAAAGGCCCGGCCTTTTATCTCCTCTTATTTTTGGATACACAAGTAATTCTAAAATAACATAATCGGTTCGGTTTGATTTGATTTGGTTCGGTTCGGTGGGAAAAAACAAACCCGGTTATAAGGGTAGGAAGAAACGAAACCGAAGCAGTGGTCCATGGGGAGCGAAGCAGCCAGCACTGCAGCAGCAGGGTGTTTGACGGCTACTTAACGGAGAGCCCCCAAAAAAAAAAAATCCTCTTTTGCCTTATCTTCCTCCTCCCTCACAATCAAATCTCCCATTCTCTTCTCTTCTCTGCGGCCGTTGAGTCGTCTCTCTGTCCAGGTATACTCACCCTTGCTTCAGTGCTCTTAGGGTTTTCTCCAATCTCCCTCAATTTCATCATCACCCATCTCTTCTTCAATTGAATTCGGACTTCGGTTTTCTTGCTTTTACCCCCCTGATTGTATCTCTTCTTCCTTGATCTCTCTTTCGTGGGTTTTGTGTCAGATATAACAAAAAAAAAGATTGGGTATTCCGACACAATCGATCATCCAATAACCCATTCGCCGCTGTCTTCTCAATCAGCCGTAAAAGTAAGTACTTTGGTTCCTGAATCAGATGTTGTTTACTTCATTGATTTTAAATTTGGTCCCTTTTGCATAAATTTCAATTACATTGGGTGGGTTTCTCTATGGACTCCTCAGAATGGCAGCTGATCAGAGGAGAAAGCGGATGAACAGTGCCAATGTTATTGGTTTCAGTTCACGGGAGCATTATAGAGCTAAAAGGAAAAAGATTGGATCATCACCCGATGGTGCTTTGCGTTCCGGTGATCACATCAGTCTTGAGTGGGACCGCAACAGAAGTAAAGTAGTCTCTAAGAAGGAACAAGTTGGTCTGAGTTTTAGGCATCTTCGAGAATTTGTTGATGTTGTTCCTCCTAGGCGGAATATCTTGGCACAAGTATGCCCCGTTCCCCATGAGACTTTCCAGTTGGAAAATTTGTCAGAGGTGCTTTCTAATGAGGTAAATTAATTAATTCATACCACTGCTATTCTTGTGTAGCATCTGCCTACACCTTTTGAAATCATCATTTTAATCTCCACTTGTTTTTCTCAGGTTTGGCGCTCTAGTCTATCTGATGGCGAAAGAAATTATCTGCGGCAGTTTCTCCCTGATGGAGTTGATGTGGAGCAAGTTGTACAATCATTGCTCGATGGGGACAATTTTCATTTTGGAAATCCTTTTCTTGATTGGTTAGTTGGATTCCTGAATGAACTCTTTGATTGCTTGCTAAACCAAATAAGAGCTTGAGTTAATACAGAGCTCCATGATCTACCTTCATATTCTCATTATAAACCGTATACTTGGTGATGGTCTAGTTTATGCTTAGATATTACGACTCCATCTGAATGTATGTTGTGGTTTCAGGGGAAGTGATGTCTGTTCCAGCAAAGCTCATCCAGATCAAATTGTTTCTAGAGAGGAAGGCCTGAGGGCTGATAAAAGGAGATACTATTCGGATTTAGAGAAATACCATCATGAGTATGTGCAGTTTTTTCTATTCAGATTATAGGAGCACTTGGAATGTTTGTCTACATGATTGTAACTCCTCTTTCCATTGTTTCTGGTAGTATTATAGATTATTTGCAGACGTTGAAGGAGAAGTGGGAAACCAGCAAAGATCCAGAGAAGGATGTTGTCAACATGATGTGCGGGTCAGTCAATTTTCTATCTAAAAGAACTGTTCAAGTGTAACGTAATCATTGCTAACATTTATTTCTCAGGAGATCAAGAGGGGCCAGTGCACATGTAAATGGTAGCTGCCAGGATCTAACTGCTACCTCAGAGTCGAGTTCCGGGACTGCAGATGAGAAACCATACAGTAGTGATAATAAGATTTCTTCGGTTGTCAGGACTGGAGAGGTTCAGAGAAGGTGCAACATATACTTTTTCACATTCATATGCAATTGCTGTTAGTATTTTTTTCCTTATCCCAAACCTGCATACTAATTCGTCCTATCCATTTTAGGCCCAAGAGCTCTGCTGTAGAGAAAGAAAAATCTCAAAGTCCCTTGATTGCTCGAGATAATGTTGTAAACGCAGGCGTCAAAGCTAGAAAGAAGGACACCCTACCGAAACATAGCATTCAGCAAACTGATGGGGCTAAATACATGTCCTACCTTAAGGTTAGTTATTCTTCAGCATTTCTAAATATATTTAGTGAATGCTGTTAATCATCAAGCAGCAGAAAACTGGCTGTCCAAAGTTTATCAGCTTGAAAATTATTAGAATGGCCTGATCTCTCCATTATACAGCTGCATGCATATGGTATTTGGAGCTGTTTGTAAAACAAACGATTGTTATTTGTGTTGCTTTTTCTGGGTTGATTCTGCAGCTGCTGTTCATGTAGCAAATATGCTTATTAATCAAGCATTTAACTGCACTTTATTTATTTAGATAAGCAAGAAGCAGCATCAGATTGTCACAAGCATGAAGCAGTCTGGTAAAAGCATTCAATCAAGAGCACTTAATCGAATCTTGGGTAGCATCAATAATTTGGATGTTCAACCATATGGAGTTTTTGTGGAAGAAGAAGAGAAGAAACTAAACGCCCACTGGTCAGTGTTATTATCAAACAAGTGGCTTCCTTCATCAGGCCTCTAATTTTGATTTCTTAAAGAATTGGTTGTTTCATGCAGGCTACAACTGGTTAAAGATCTTCCTGCAGCATATGCAATATGGCAAAAGCTACAGTTACAGAAACGAGA
>NC_025697.1:5918736-5948125 GCF_000633955.1 Camelina sativa | reverse complement strand
TTCTTCTCCTTCTCCTTGTTCTCCCAGCAGGTGTCATGGCCTTATCCAAACGGAGGTTGAAGCAAATGATTATTCCAGCTCTATACAAGGTCAGTCTCTCCCACAGGCTTCATTTCCTAGTGAGCCCCATGCGACAATTCTCGGTGATGCAAATCCTGTAGGCAAGCACTCTGTATCAGACCTAGAGAATGCTTCGTCAGATCAGAGGATTCCTTGTATTACTTCAAGCCATGGAGAAGGTTCGCAGTTTTGTTCTGGTGGAGATGTGTGGGAACAAGTGGGAGGAATAAGGCAGTCCTACATTAGCCGCCAAGCTTACGCCCCCAGTGGTGGATTGTCAATCATACACCATCCTGAAGGTGATGAAGCAGCTAAAAACTGTTTCATAGACCTAGAATCGAATATGCCTGAAGAAGTTGATAGGAGGAAGATGTTGCAGCGTAAAGCAAACAACAGTTTTGGTTCTTTCCCTAGCAATGATCAAAATGAACTACTCCAGTCTTTGTTTAATGGCCAAGGTGTGGCATCTCGCACTACTGAGCAGCTCCACTCTCTTCTCAAAGTCCCTCATAATGAGGAGCATAAACAAATTATGGGAATTGGTTTTCATCAGGAAGGAAGCAACAACCTGATGGAGAGTAGTCAGTTTTCTGGTCAGTTTCATGATCAGATACCTGCACCACATGCACTTTCCCACGACCAGCAGAGACAAATTGACGTCTATGGCCAAGGAAGCATGTCAGACAACATTTACTCCAATGGACGTGGATTCATGATGCAGCGGCCGGACTGGAACCCCAATTGTGCTCAGATAGGAGTTACCCCACAGCCCCGTTTGAGCACTGGCCCTTTGTTAAATCAGAACTGGCATTTTAAGAGTATGTGGGCAAACACAAATGGTGTCGGATGTACAAGTCAAGGCAGTCAAATCGGGACCGAAAGAGATCCGAGCCTTCTTCGAGTTGTTAATAACGCGGAGCAGATAGTTCATAGAGGGAGTACTTCAGATCAAAGCTTATTCTCTGTTCTCTCTCAATGCAGTCAATTGCGCCATTCCAGATCTGCTTTCGAGCCAGAAAGTTCGAGTGATCAAGTGGTTGCACCTGGTAACTACGGAATGCTGATGGGGGGAGGTACAAATCAGGTAGGCAGCAATTTGGTTCAGCCTGCGAACCCGCTTGATTACTTGAGCGGTAGCAACCCGGTAACATCTTTGATGCCAGATGATGTAGCGTGGATGAACCAGAGCCGCCAGAACTCTGGTCTCCATGACCCACTAGGCAAGCTGTATCCAAGGTCATGGAATCCGTAAGTTATATATGCTTTTGAAGTTTTGCGTTGCAGAAGAAGCACCTGGAATATACAAAACCCAACTTGGGTTCTTAGTTTTCTTTTCTGTGCCTGTACATACAAAGATACAGAGGAACTTTGGTTTTGTACATATTTAGATTTTGAGATATGGATTAGGACGAAAATGAGGATACTCCAGCTACCTTTCGACTTTTACATTTTGTCTTCTCACCCTCTCTCTCTCAAGTATTGTTTAATTCCTTTTGGCATAAAAAATGTTACAATACCAATGTCGTCTTTTTTTTTCCGTGATTCCCGACACCTATCTGTTAAGGAAGCTGGTCTAAATGGAATCATCAGCTTACACGATTAATAATTTAACGTTTCAGACATTTTCTATTTTGGTTTCGTTTCTGTCGATTTTACAGGTGTTGTTGGTCGATGGGGTGACGGAAGAAGATATGTAATCACATGCACCAAATAATAATAATAATGGTGAATCTTTTGCATTTGTTACAGAAAAAAATACTTGTGGATAAAAATCTTGTAGAGAACTTTTTTCTGGCTCTTCCTTTATGATCTGCTAGTTAGTTCTTAAGCTAAGCTACTAAATCACTTAGAACATTCGTGGAGTCTTGTGGCAAACGGTTAGCTTAAGTGGACTGTGTTGAAGGAATCGAAATTGTTCTCTCATTTAGGGGTTTCTTTCTCTTCGCCCCCTTGATCACTGCTACTCTTGAAATACTTGCATAGAACTATGTAGACTATAAAGCTTATTGTACTTGTAAGAGCAAGGAGCCAGTAGTATTTGTCAAGACGGGCTTTCGACATGTCATCTGCGAACCAGTTTTGGCGTTCACCTGTTGAGCTCGAGTACGCCTCGACGATTGTGATTAGTGCGGCACTCACAAAGCTTCCAACGCCAAAGACACTTGTGTAGAGAGCAAATCCCATTGTTCTCATTCTAACCGGAACCTCGCTATAGAAGAACTCTTGCATCCCAACGACTGTGAAAATATCTGAGATTCCCAAGAGGATATACTGAGGAAGTAGACAGAAGATGCTCAGCGGAACGGTTTCTGGATCATAATCAGGTAAAGTCTTCATATTTTGGCTTATGTCTAGCCTTTTTCTTTCCACTAGTGCGGCAATAACAATGGCAATGATTGATAGGAACATTCCAACTCCCATTCTCTCCATAACAGAGATACCTTTACCGTTCTTCTTGATTCTTTTGGTGATAGGGATCAAGATCTTTTCGTACAACGGCATAAGAAGGATTATCGATAACGTGATCGTGCTTTGCAGGGTAGCGGGCGGGATTTTGAAGCTGGAACCAATGTTTCGCTTCATAGTCATACCTTGTTTGGTGAAAAAGGTTGCTGGTAGCTGGAAGATAACAGCAAACATGAGAAGCATCGTCCATATGGGCAAAAGGCGAAGCACTAACTTGACATTATCTAGTCCAGAGAAAACCGCTTTCGAGCTTTCATCAACCAATTTCTTAGTGGTTGTTGAAGCAGTCTCAATGTCTTCCACCTCAGTGTTATCACATTTACAGAGAGGCCTTTCTTGTAGCCTACGTAAGTAAAGAAACAGAGCAAAATTAGGTCATCGTAAGTCACTATAAAAATTAAAAAGGATCATTCGCATGAAAATGGTAGGTTTTTAGGACATACTCTAGCTCCATAGCATCCAAATCTTCCTCATCAGCAAGTGTATATTTGCTTCTCTTCTTCACTAATCTCTCTTTGATGAAGTTAAGAACCTTCGCAAAAGATGAAGTATTTGTTTTCGTCTTCAAACCGGCACCAGGACCATATACATAGATCCCGCTACCCGACAAGAACAACAAGATCAACAGGAACATGGCGATTCCTGGTAAAGCGAAACCAAGGACCCAACCAAAGGTATCTTGGATATAAGCCATGACTGTGACACCCATCAGGCTCCCGGTGCAGACGCCAAAGTACCACCATTGAAAAAACTGAGTCTTTAGGGTAGCTTTAGACTCCTCTTGATCACCGGAGGAAAGCTCGGAATCCTTCTCGAGGTCGCGGTCTAGCTGGTCCGCACCAAAGGCTTGAAGAGAAGGGTTTAAGACGCCTAAACCGAGTGAGATAAGACCTAGTGAAGAGTACAGAAAATATGTTGAGACTATCTTTGTAGCTGAACGTGACCCAGAAAATGCCGTCCATGTCAATCCCACTAGCGCCTTTACCAAAAAAAATAGACAAAGATTTAAATATATAACAAGAAAAAATCGAATTTTCTACTTAGCCAGCTTTTTGCCAATAAGATCCGATTACTTGTTAAGAGCAATATGAATTATTAACATTATAATCGAAAGTCCATATCAACCCAATTATAAAAGGGCGACCCTCTATGTTTTCTTTAACTATTTAAGATAGTCTAAAAGTCTATAAACCGTTTTTTTTCAAACACTATTAAGTGCATATATATAACCACCCTACGTTTTAATTTAGACCGTCTAAATCATTATGTTCCAATATATACTGGAATCCAAGAGATTTCATACCACAAAGTAGACAGAAGAAGAAGCGAGGATTGTGAAGAATCTATCCCAATAAGCATCAGCCAAAGGAGCAGCGAAGAGAGGCAACATAGAAGTGAAACCAGCCCAAGTATTGACTGTTTTGGCTGCTCTTGAATTACTCATCTTCACTACATCTGTTAGATATGTCACTAAGTTTGATGCAACTCCTTTGAATGCATATCTCTCCATCCCCACAATCACTATAAACACACACACACACAAAAAAAAGCCTATAATTTAAGTAAATATGAATCTTAATTTGTAAGAAACAAAACAAAGGAGAGAAAATTCGTTTACCTATAAGAAGGGCACATGACTTGCCAAGTCCTCTTCTCTTCCGTTCTAAGTCCATTAGAGTCTGTGTTTATTGTCTGTGTGTGAAGGAAAAGAGAGCGAGAGCGAGATTATACGTATGAGGAGAATTGTATGACAATAACTGAGATTATGGTGATTTGTTTTCTTATTCATAAAAGTATAAAATCATACTCTTAGAATTTCCGTTAATAGCATGGATTAATTTCCATTTTTGGAATTTCTATATCTTTACACACCTACATAAATGTCTATTACCAATTCAATGGAAGATAATTATATTACCAAATCTATCAATTTTCTGTTACGTTATATTTCTCAACTACTTATATTTGTTAACAAATCCATCTATTCATTTAAAACGATATGGAAAAATATGTGAAACTGGAAAGTTTTGTTTATATGAAAAGGAAACTTTTCTGAAGTAGATTAGGAAACTCAATAGTCAATATGCGCTTTAATTTCCAACCATTCTTATACTAAATCCGGATTATCAATAATTGGAAAATAGTCATATAACACTCTCTAAAAGGCTCTAAGCATATATATGTTCCAGACTTTGCACAAAATTCCCTCTTATGTTTAACGAAACTGCCAAGCATATTTATTGGAAAGTAGTCACTACTAAAAAAAAAAATCTCATAAATTAATTAGAAAACTGCAGTTTCTACTAGAAACCCAAAATTTAACTGTATAGGATCCTCGTTTATTTCTAACGCCAGTAATGTAGAAGAGATAGATTACAGATATGAAGAAAGAAGTTTCAGTGTCTAATAAGATCCCTTTGTGAGAACCAGCTGGCTGCAACGCGCTCTGTGAACTGTGTGTGGGGCAACATGTGGAGGGAATCTCTGTGAATCCTCGTGATTTATTGGTTGCCTCCACTAGTAAGTACCATTGACGTTGAGTGGTCCACGCGCTTGTTACTCTCGGCTCTGAACACACAACAGACAAGACAAGGAGTCAAAACAAATATCTTATTTACAATTAAATGCAACGTTTTTAATGTGTTTTAATACCAAATCCAACGTTTTTGACGTCAAGCAGTGCAAACTATAGAGGGAGAAGCTGATGGTGAGCCATGCCAGAACAGAGAATATGTTAAATTATTGTACCAAACCATGAGCTAGACGTAGTCACGTAGGCTATTGTAATTAACAATGGTCTCTCGAATACAAAATGAAGATCAATCATCCGTGATTTACTGATGAGTAGAAGGCCACCTACAGTTCCACTCTCTCCCGTACTTTGGAAGGGCAAAGCGCAGCACAAAAAGAACGAACAAAAACAGAGTTTTCTTTTTCGTGGATGTGGTGAAAAGCTGAAAAAGTTTATCCCAATCCGTTCTGACATGTCGTCTAATTATGCACCACGTATACTGTATTTAAATTGTTATACCAGAGTTCAACTAAAATTCATTAAAACAATTAGAAAAAAAAAACAGTATATTCGATGAGTTTCAGGTTCAAAACCCTCAGGCATTAATTGGAAAAGAAACAGTCATGCAAACTGCAAAGGACTGTGACGTTTAGGTGTTTCGAGGCAGTCACTAATTCAAGCATTCGGAAACGTCATAATAATCTCTGAATGAACGTGCTGCTTTAAGTTCTTCTGGTTCTGGTGAGGCCTTTTTACTGAGTGTCCCTCTTAACTCAACTAGACAGATGAAAAATTACTGAAACAAAAATACCATAATTCATTCACGTGAAGCCGGTAAAGGTACACATATAATAGATATCGAAAGACATGTACATTTTTTAATGTTGAAGTATACATATGTAAAACAAATCTTAAAGAACGTACTGCTTTAAAAAGTCTGGGATGCCTCATTCACTTACTGAAAATAATTAATTCAAATAAACAATAGAATATACTCACGTGAAGGATGAGGACAGAGGAAAAATAAATTTCTCACGTGAAGGAATGACCTTTGCTAAATATGATAACAATTCCAAGTCCAAAAGATAGATCACTAGCCAATATTGTTTAGTCCTATTTTATGTCTCTCCACTTTAAAGCTGTCTCCTTTTCCCTATCATTCAAACGGTAACCAGTATCTTTGTTTTGAAACCTGGTGGGATCAACTCTCTTCATGCAGAGTCACTACCACTTTGACAACGATGGAATTGATTTGTCTGTCTTATCCCATGTGACATTAATTCATCCTACGATTCTCAGACTATATATCCTATATATATAATTTATTTAAATAATAAATTGTATTTTTCTATGAGCTAGAGAAGTGATTAGTAAAAAAACAAAATTGGGGGGTGTACGAGCCCATAAAGAGAGATCATGATGACACTAGGGTAACCACCATTTTGTCATTTAGGTCCATTATATATATATGTGCACACATTACTACATAAATTTTCACAACATTAGCCACTCTTAATCATCTTTCTACTCTAAAGACGAGACGAGAGAGATCCACTGATTGATTTTTCCTTTTACGACATTAAAATATTCCGTTACGGTATTCAAATATTCCACTATCTTCTTTCTTTCCTTCAGTCCCGGATTGCGTCGACGACGGAGTTTGTTTAGTTGTTAAAACTTTTTTATTCTGGGAGTTTTTAGGTTCTTTGTAAAGTTGCTACAAGAAAATGGGTGAAGAGTACAATGCAGCGCTTTTAGAGAAGCAGATTTATCACGCCGGATGCTCGGGATGTAAGGTGGAGCAGATGAAGCAGCTCCGGCGAGGTTATCCGTACCTCGAGCTTGCTTTCGTGTGGATCATTGTCTTATCCACTTGTAAGTACATTTTCTTCGCCCTCCTTCTCACAACAGTATTTATTATGTTAATTAAGGCTAGTTTTGTTTATTTAACTATGCGGTATTTTCAACTATTGTACGTTGAAGCGATTTCATGAAAATGATTGGCTCATTGGTTTTTGTTGCTAATAGCAAATTGACTAATTGTGAGGAAGCTTTCTTGTGTCGCCAGTAATTACTCTTTATGCAATTTCTCATGCCTTCTCATTACAATTCATGTGTTTGCAGCTCTGCCTATTTCATCGCTCTACCCATTCCTCTACTCCATGGTGGGTAATTTTTGTTTCAGGACTTAAACTACGAGCTACCATGTTATGAATCCTAGTCATTTATATGATTTTTTAATTTTTTTTTTGTTCAAAATTGAGAGACATGTAAGACAGTTAGGGTTTTAAAACAGATGAATATGTAAATCACATCTCATACAATACCGGTCTTTTATCACACGCTTTCAAGTGCACGTCTAATATATGTTTTCTTTGTTTTCATAGATAGAGGATTTTGGTGTCGCAGAAAGCGAGAAAGATATCGGATTTTATGCTGGGTTTGTGGGTGAGAAGACATTGACTCAGTCACCTACATTGAATCCATATATATATATATATATCTACCGTTTGTTCTAACTATTCTCTCTTGTTATTTCCAAGGGTGCTCTTTCATGTTTGGCAGAGCACTCACGTCACTTTCCTGGGGGATGGTTTCTGATCGATATGGAAGAAAGCCCATCATACTCGTGGGAACTATCTCGATGTTAGTATCCCTTGATTACTACTGTAACCATGTTAATTTGTTAGATGACTGATTTAAGCATGTGGGTTATTGCAGTGCCATTCTTAACGCTCTTTTTGGCTTGAGTGTGAACTTTTGGATGGCAATTGGCACGAGGTTTCTGCTTGGGAGTTTCAACTGCCTGCTTGGTACAATGAAGGTAACCTCCTTGTTCTCGCTATTTATTTATCTTGCTTTATTTTGTTCCTCACACCAGACTGGCAGTCGCAGTTTCTCATATATGATTATTTTTCAGGCGTATGCATCAGAAATATTTCGTGAGGAATACCAAGCTACAGCAATGTCAGCTGTAAGCTTCTCCATGACGTGTTTTTTTTTTTTTGTGTGTATGTTTAATTTGTTTCTTGGTGATCATGACGTTTGAAACTTCTACTCGTTTCAGGTTAGTACTGCTTGGGGCATTGGACTGATCGTTGGCCCGGCTCTAGGCGGTTTCTTAGCTCAGGTTAGTTGATCACATATCCAAGTTTTATATATTTTCTTAGTTTTCCAAACCCTGCAATTCCTTATATGTTCTAAATGTTTGACTCCATCCTTACTTTAGTTTTTAAGTTTCTTCCGGTCTAATTAATTACGCTTTTCAATCTTCTCCAATACTAGCCGGCAGACAAATATCCAAACGTCTTCTCCAAAGATTCCATTTTTGGCAGGTGTTTAATATTCTTACTCCTCTGTTTAAGAGTTTAGTGGAAATAGAGATACAATAATGGGATCTCATGAAATAAATATGCGAATTGGAATGCAGATTCCGTTATGCCTTGCCGTGCTTTACCATATCGGCTTTTGCATTGGTTGTGACAGTACTATGCTGCTTCATTCCGGTATGCCTTTACCTTTGACTACTTCATTATCGACTCTCCTTTCTTAATCTATAATTTCTCACAGAGTTCACCCACAAGTCTCCTACGTCTTCTCCGTGTAGGAAACGCTGCACAATCATAAGTTGGACAGCAAAGCATATGATGACTCATTGGAAACACTTGAAGAATCCTCTGCTTCTACCACGAATGCAGGGAGAAACGAAAGGAAGGCTTCTCAAGTGTCTCTCTTGAAGAATTGGCCCCTCATGTCTTCTATCATTGTGTATTGTATTCTGTGTCTTCATGATACTGCATACTCCGAGGTAAGTAGTTGAAACTCTCAAAAAATCTTGAGCTCCTTGTCTAAACACTTAAAAAAACCTTCATCACTTTGGAATCTGGCTATGCAGATATTTGCACTCTGGGCTAACAGTCCAAGGAAATATGGAGGTCTGAACTATTCAACCAATGATGTTGGTACAGTTCTTGCTATCTCAGGTATGCGGAACATCCTGGCTCCTCATGCAGTCATGTGTTGTGTTTTAGTGATGAGAACTTTTGAAAATGATAGATTAGAAAGACTGCTGTGATCTGAATCTGTATGAGAGTTAAGTAAGCAAAATTATTAGTTTTAAAATTGAGACTGTTATAAATACTCATCAACACTTCTTTTTTAGGTGTCGGCCTATTCTCCTTTCAGGTTTTTGTTTATCCTTTCGCCGAGAGACTGCTAGGACCTGTACTGGTCACCCGTTTTGCTGGGGTAAGTTGATATTTCCTTTGATGCGTCTGTAGCTCCCTTGAATGAAACAGAGAACGTTCTTCTGACAATATCTTTCATTTCAGGCCCTGATGATACCAATGCAGATTAGCTATCCATTTATAGCTAATCTATCAGGTCTCAGTCAAAGCATAATGTTGAATTGTGCATCAATCCTACTCAATGTGCTTAGTGTAAGTTCAAAAGAAAAAGCTGATCCTTTTCTTTATATATAAAGAAAACAATGTCGCGTTATCAATGTATTTCTCAGCTGCTTACGTTATAGTGTTTTTGTGAATATAGGTGTCTGCGATAACCGGTTTGTTGATTCTGCAAAATAAAGCTGTGGTAAACGAACATTCGTTAATCTTTTGTAAACCGGTCCAATATTGAAACTTTAACTTCCTTTTTTTTTTTTTTTGTTATGAAACAACAAAAACAACAGGAGCAGAGCCAAAGAGGAGCGGCTAATGGAATCGCTATGACTGCAATGTCTCTCTTTAAAACCGTTGGACCAGCTGGCGCTGGCATCTTGTAAGTGACATTTTTTGAATGACCACGTAAGTACATTCAAAGAAGTAGTTATGACTTCTAAACACAAATCCCTATTGCTGGCAGATTTTCATGGAGCGAAAGGCGACTTGACGCTGCATTTCTACCAGGTATCTCATTACCTTTGACAATTCTTAAAGAGCATGTTCATAATACTTAAGCTTAACCCAAATTATTGAAAACGTATGCAGGGTCGCATATGGTGTTCTTCGTGCTGAATGTGATAGTCATGGTCGGCGTAGCTCTCACGTTCAAACCATTTCTAACCACGGCTCGAAGATGAAATTCGTTTGAACAGTGAATGTATGAACGTAACTCGCTGTCTATATTAATTTCAGATTAGAAAGAAACAGTAATCAAATTTTACTGACCTTAGGCTTAGGATTTAATTTAGCTTCTGTTTATTGGTTAGAACTTAGAAATAGCTTTAGGGCTGTCGATGTATTAAATCTTTGGAAGTGAATTTCATCCTGAAGTAATGTATTGATCGTTTACCTAAATGTATTGATCGTTTATCTAATGGGTCGAATTGTCATAACTCACTTCTAGATTATATTGACACATTTGCCTTATCCACACAATGGAGTTGAGTGTGGATGAAGGAACGAGTGATTTGGTCAAAGAGACGGTCGTTTGTGATCTGCTTTTTAATTCTCAACTTTATTAAAAATCTTGGATTGAATCTTCTTATCCAGAGGAAAAAAAAACACAGGAATAGACAATAATAATGGTTTCTCAACCACCAGCTACAAAATGTTAGGTCAAGAAGAACAAAACATGTTTAAAGCGGGTTCCAAATTCAAATAGCATAAGTAACGAAGAAAAGGCACATGCACATCAAATTAACGTTAACGCATACCTTTTTAGGTTAACTAACTAATCGGTTTATTTTAAAAGTATTGCAAGTAGTATCCAAAAAAAAAGTAGTATGCAAAAAGACAATGAGTAGAAGACAAACATAGTGTGCAGTTGTGCACATGCCTTTCAGCCTTTCTCATTCAAAGTTAACATTATTTTGCGAGAACACGATAATAAAGTTACCAAATTTGTTACATAGAAAAGGAAAAGGACATAGGCCTTCAGTTCTCGTGTTAGTGAATATTGGGCTTGAGGCCACCGTAGCTGCATTATTCGACTTTCTCCGTTTCTCGAGAGAAGAGAAGAGAGGAAAATTTATAAACAAGACCTTCAACTTTTTATGTTTTTCAAATTCTACGCTAACTCTTATTTGTTTTCCTTTTTAAAAAAAACTGAAAACGTAATCCGATAATAAGAAAGGCTTGTATAAATAAAGAACAGACCCTCCTATCATCACCCCCACGCTCTGGATTAAATCTCCCAGCACATGCAGATAAGCCCCTTGAATGTTTAGGACCTAAGCTTTAGGTTACGCTTCTTCTTCTCACTCTTACCATCTCCAGGGCCATTCTCAAGCAAGGCTTCAGATAGATGTGATTCATCACGGTGATGATGATCGTGTTCATGTTTATGTTCATGGTGATGGCTATGGTCGTGGCCATGGCTGTGACTGTGACCAGCGTGGCCGTGGTCGTGTCCCAACAGATTAGCCATAGCAATGTTGACCAGAAGACCAACTGCAGAGACAAGGAACATGAGAGAGCCCTGAACTTCACCACTGCCGTTGTTAAGTCTAGCAATTGATTCGTAGACTAAGATGCCAGCAAGAAGCCAAAATCATCTGGATGGATACAAGGGCACCACGGATCTCGATCCTGAAGAAGCCATAGAACTGGCATGGGTTTGCCTCCCAACCTGAAGCCCAGAGAGAGAACAAGGATATGGCAAAGGCTGCAACGGACAAAAGATGAGCCGCATCAGTGAGAATGGCAAGACTGTTGGCCTTGATCCCTCCAACCACTTCGACAATGATGAAGAGGCCACAGAGCACAACAACCACCAAAAGCTTCCTCATAGATGCTGCTCGTTCTGCAGCGTCTCTTGAAATCGTCTTGGCATCCGAGAACCCACAAGAAGCTTCTCCACATGACTTCTTGGCTGCCCGCACCAAGTTTGCCTCTGCTACTGAAATCACAATAAGTAAAGACTTTGAACTTTGTTTGGTTTTCAAAAATATTGGATTATTTACTTTTTTCTGCACCCGATATATTACTTTTTTCCTTGATTTACGAGTCACGAGTTCGTAATTTACTCTTTTTGCGATTTCCTTCTTTGATTATATATGAAGGGATCGGAGGAGAAGCGAGAGTTATTCCCAAGAACTTAAGATTTCTCTCTTCGGATAAAAGCTATCTCTCTACCGTTTCCTCTTCTTGCTGATATTAAGCCTCTCTCTCTCTCTCGCTCTGGTTGTGTATGCGTTTTCGATTTCACAGACAAGGTTTGTCTGATTCTACTAGTTGTTACGAAATATCTTGTGTTTTTTTTTATTGTCTCACAACGTATAACAGTACACTTTTTTTTTGGTTAGATGGAAGGCCAAAAGCAGCATGACCAGATTTCAATAGCAGAGGCAAGCTTGGTGCAATGTGACTCCGAAGTTAGCCATCATCACGATGTGGTGATTTCAGTAGCAGAGGCAAGCTCGGTGCGGGCAGCCAAGAAGTCATGTGGAGAAGCTTCTTGTGGGTTCTCGGATGCCAAGACGACTTCAAGAGACGCTGCAGAACGAGAAGCATCTATGAGGAAGCTTTTGGTGGCTGTTGTGCTCTGTGGCATCTTCATCATTGTCGAAGTGGTTGGAGGGATCAAGGCCAACAGTCTTGCCATCCTTACTGATGCCGCTCATCTTTTGTCCGATGTTGCAGCCTTTGCCATATCCTTGTTCTCTCTTTGGGCTTCAGGTTGGGAGGCAAACCCACGCCAGTCCTATGGCTTCTTCAGGATCGAGATCCTTGGTGCCCTTGTATCCATCCAGATGATTTGGCTTCTTGCTTGCGTCTTAGTCTACGAATCAATTGCTAGACTTCAGAACGGCAGTGGCGAAGTTCAGGGCTCTCTCATGTTCCTTGTCTCTGCAGTTGGTCTTCTGGTCAACATAGCTATGGCTATTCTGTTGGGACATGACCACGGCCACGCTGGTCATAGTCACAGTCACGGTCACGGCCACGACCATAGCCATCACCATGAGCATCAACACGATCATCACCATGATGATCCACATCTATCTGAAGCCTTGCTTGAGAATGGCACT
Organism: Camelina sativa; assembly: GCF_000633955.1. NCBI lineage: Eukaryota > Viridiplantae > Streptophyta > Magnoliopsida > Brassicales > Brassicaceae > Camelina > Camelina sativa. The sequence continues at coordinate 5,935,118 of NC_025697.1, read as the reverse complement.
AGAGGTGGTAAGAGTGAGAAGAAGCAGCTTAACCTAAACATTCAAGGGGCTTATCTGCATGTGCTGGGAGATTTAATCCAGAGCGTGGGGGTGATGATAGGAGGCGCAATCATATGGTACAAACCCGAGTGGAAGATCATTGATCTCATATGCACCCTTGTTTTTTCAGTGATTGTCTTGTGGACGACAATAGGCATATTGAGGAACATTATAGAGGTTTTAATGGAGTCAACGCCACGAGAGATAGACGCAACCGGTCTGGAGAAGGGAATGTGCGACATGGAAGAGGTGGTGGCCGTTCATGAGCTTCACATTTGGGCAATCACCCTTGGCAAAATTATTTTGGCATGTCATGTGAAGATCAGGCCAGAGGCCGATCCAGATATGGTTCTTGACAAGGTTATCGACTACATCAAGAGGCAATACAACATCAGTCACGTCACCATTCAGATTGAACGCTAATGATGCTTCTTTTTTTCTTGTTGAATAAGACTCCACGACTGTTTTCTCGTTTTATATTCAAATTGTCGCTTAGAAAAAAACGTTTTCATAGACCAACGCCTAATTTTATACTACTTAAATTTTGAAATTGTTAATTTACACTACTAAATGTGAAGGTTATGATATGACCATATTGATTTGGCAAATTCTATATTATTTAATACAATCTACTACTATTATTAATGAAAAAGTCAAGGCCATTTTTGAAGGTGAGACTTTATTTGCCAATCCAACTCTAGAGGTTTCCCTGAATTGTTTGTATACTGACGCCAATTATGAAGGATCTTCACTTGTGCTCTACACACCATCTTGTAAGGACGGATATCTTGCAAGTAAGCAAATGATGCAGCCATTTATCTTGATTTGTGTTTGGATATGCAGTTGTAGGTTTTAGTTGTGGGTGTTATGTTTCGTTTGTCAAGATAGTATTTATATAGATTTCAACATGCTTGATGAGCAAGACTTTACAATCTACTCATTTAAAGAAAGATTTTAGTATTCTTCGTTTTAGTAAAACAGAGATTTTGTCGAACAATATATAGTTTCCAAAGAAGATAAATATATGAATTAAATGTTTGTCCTGGTGGTAACGTTTTTCACATTTTGCAAATATGAATTTAATAGGTTAAAAATTATGCATTCGAATTTAGGAATTAAACGAGAGGTAGAGGTATATATGAGATATTTTAGGAATTTTATGGATTGTGTATTATTTTTCTTGGAAAATTGGTTGTATCATTGAGAGTTTGAGAGATTATAGTAAACTTATAGATATGTTGTAGAGATTTAATGGCAATAAAATATTATGGTTTTGGTCGATTTCTTTGTTTTTACTTATTGATGTATATATAGATGTGAGACTGTGAGAGGAGGAGACGCAACAAAAGAACCTCCCCTCCGAGAAAAGTGGTGAAACCTACAAAATGAAACATCTAGATTTTTGCAGAAAAAAAAACAATGAAGCTTCTTCTTGTTTTGTTTGAATTTATTTTCACTTTTCTGTATCCTTAAAAAAAAAGTACCATTTCAAAGGTATCTACAAGTTTCTTTTCAGATATAAACACAAGATTAAGAGATGGGGGAGAAGAAAAAAGAGGTGATCAGATTAGAGAGAGAAGCTGTGATCCCAATTCTAAAGCACAAGCTCATTACTGCCTTGTCCCTTCACTTTGGTCTCTTTTTTTCTACATTTCATTGTTTCGCTGTTTTTCTGCATGTTCCTCTGTTTCTCCTCTTTATAAAATTATAAATATTTCATTGTAACTCCTGTTTCTACATTCCTCTGTTTCTCTTTCTTTATAAAATTCTACATTTTGATCATTCTCCAGAAGATAAATGTGAGAGAGAGGAGTTCCTAAGATTCTGCCAGAGAGTGGAATGTACCATTAGAGCTTGGTACCACCTTCATTTTGAGGATCTTATGGTATGCTTATCTCACCAATCTATGATCATCTTCAATTCTTTCTTTGAAATTATATATTAGTAAAGCAGATTGTATTTGTAGCAACTGTATTCACTTTTCGAGCCAATCCGTGGCGCACATAGGCTTCATCAACAGAATTTATCTCCTCGTGAAATCGATACTCTTGAAGTTCAATTTCTTCATCATCTATTCCAGGTTCTTTCTTTGTTTCCACCTCAGTATTTTTCACTAAATACAAAACGTAATGATGAAGCGAAACAACAAATCTCCTAGGTCATGGAGAAGAGCAACTTCAAAGTGATAACTAACGAAGAAATACAAGTAGCTCTTTCTGCTCAGTATCGTCTCAATCTTCCTATTGTTGTTAATGAAGCTAAGGTACCTATAAGATAACATTCTTCAATAGACTTTTTGTAATGACAACTTCATAGTTTATGTATGATTCCTTGATGTAGCTTGATACAAAGTTGTTAACAAGATTCTTCTCCATGTTTCCCTGAGATGATCTTCCTCGTTTTGCTGATAAGGTAAAGTAACTGCTTTCTAATTATAATAATCTAGGATCATCAATCCGACGTATTGGTTACACCGATCTAACTAATATATATAATGATCTGATATGTATGTCTTGTCCCTTACAGTATATAATATTCAGACGTGGGTTTGGGATTGATCATATGGAAGCCTACTTCTTCCTAGCCAAAAAGATACAATCCTTGTCCGTATTTGGAAATTTCTACTCACCATCACATGGTGAGCTATCTCGTGCACTCTTTTGTTGTGTTATATATATACCTCTTGGGGGATGCAATCATGCAATCAAAATACAAAACTAATACTCAGAAGTTCTCTGTTTTAGTTTGAAAGGACTTATATATGGGAAAAAGAAGGATATAGGGCTGTCAGAGCAGATTGATATTAGCATCGACACTGAGAAGGATAGTTTATACATAGAAAGAATCCGAATAGAGAAGCTGAGGCTCAGGTTTGTCACATAACCCTTATTTAGGCTTATCTGCTACAATTATATTATTGACTTGTTTGTCTCTGTGTTTTCTATCACTGTTACAGTCTCTCAAACTTGATGAAAGATAACCATCCAAGAGCCTACCTTTGAGAGAATCATTGTAGTATACAGGTACAAATACAGGGAAATAGTGGGATATTTAGATGGTTGTGAGTTTTTGATTTCTCATCTTGGTGTTAAATTCACACACACAGGAGAGTTTCAGGGAAGAGAGAATCAGAAAGAAACATATATGTGAAACACTTCAAGACCATTCCAATGGCTGATATGGAAATTGTGCTTGTGAGCATCCATTAAACAAACACTTTGTGCTAACTTGTATCTTACTATTTACAAGTTAACTGATCGCTCATAATTTACACAGCCAGAGAAGCAAAATCCAGGTCTTACACCACTAGACTGGGTCAAGTTTCTTGTCTCTGCTGCCATTGGACTGGTCAGTTTTGTCACATTATAATCAAGACTTAAGACAATGAAAAACTTGCTTTATCCAACTTGCTTTTACAGGTCACAGTGGTTAGCTCAGTAAGCCTCAAAAACACTGACATCAGAGTAATTGCAGCCATACTTGGCACGGTTGTGGCCTACTGCGTTAAAACATATTTCACGTAATGTTATTCACTCATTAATGAGACACTAACCTCCACTTTTATTGACTAATCAATATCTCTGTCTCTGCCCCTAAATTAAATGTAGGTTTCAGAGGAACTTGGTAGATTATCAGAGCCTTATTACATGATCTGTGTATGATAAGCAACTAGATAGTGGAAGAGGAACTCTGCTTCACTTGTGCGATGAAGTCATCCAACAAGAGGTGCTATAGTATATCCCCTTTTCGTATTTATGTTGTATTGTTGTGTGTGTTTGCTTACATCATGATAAAATGCAGGTTAAAGGGGTCATTATATCGTTCTTCATGCTGATAAAGCAAGGGCGTCCCACAAGCAAGGTATATGTACTCCGCAACTTTTTTTTTATATGAATATACTAAAACAACACACATGTAGAGGCTGACCTCAAGATGCAATAACAGGAGGAGCTTGACAAGCAAAGTGAAGTATTCATCAAAGAGGAATTCGATGAAAGTTGCAATTTTGACGTAGATGATGCTGTCACGAAGCTGGAGAAGCTTGAACTCGTCTCTCGCGTGAGTCAATTTTATCTCTCTTGTTATCAGAATGTATATTACATTTTTAAGTAAAAATATTTTGAAATGCAAAGGGTTGGTCAGGATTCAGAAGACAAGTATAGATGCGTGAATTTGAAGGAAGCAAACGAGATAATGGGGACAACGACGGAAGAAATGGTACTCAAGGCAAGAAGTGGTGGGGAATATGAAGACGAGGAAATAACAGAGACGGAGCCTCAAATGACTCCTGAAGATGAACTTAAAGAAAAGGAAGAACGTTTTCAATCTAAATATGAGCAGTTTGAGAACTTGTGGATGTAACAGATAGATTGTGGATGTAAATATGAACTTGTGAAATGTAACAGATAAGTTCTATCTTAAAAGACACCGAAAAGTATACTTTTAAGACCCATATAGATCTGATATATTGTAAAAAGACACCAAAAAGAAAGATACAAAAATAGTCGAATTCGAATAGACCAGTCCAGCACATATCACATTTCATATATCACATCAAATAAATTCTTCCTTAATTATTGCATAAACATAAGTATGATATTTTATATTAAAACAAAAGACAGGATTAAAGTTTAATTATGTAGAGGTAGCAGGTAGGTAGATAGGAGGAAAGCGTTCTCTTTAGAGAGGAACGCTGTGCAAGACGACTGTCTCAACAGTGAGACCTGGTCCGAAACCAAACAGGACACCCCACTCCAACCCTTCCCCTGTCGTGGCCACACCATCCTTGGCTGACTTCCTCCTCATCTCATCTAGAATAAAGAGAACGCATGCGCTTGACATGTTTCCGAATTCGCTCAACACGTGGCGCGTGGCCCTCATCTTCTCTTCCTTGAGACCAAGCTTTAGCTCCACCTGGTCCAAGATCGCTGGACCCCCAGGGTGAGCTATCCAGAAGAGAGAGTTCCAGTCACTTATCCCCAACGGTTTAAATGCTTCATCTAGACTCTTCACTATGTTCTTTGAGATGAGGCCGGGAACGTCCTTGAGGAGATGGAAGGTGAGACCCACTTCCCTCAAGTGTCCATCAATGGCTCCGTCAGAGTCTGGGAGAATGGTCTGTGCAGCAGACACCATCTCGAAGATGGGTTTCTCTCCAGCGGAGGTGTCGGGGTCCGAACCCACAATGAGTGCGGCGGCGCCGTCACTGAAAAGAGCCTGACCGACGAGGGAGTCGAGATGGGTGTCAGAGGGGCCACGGAAAGTGACGGCAGTGATCTCAGAGCAGACAACAAGGACACGAGCACCGCGGTTGTTCTCGGCGAGATCCTTAGCGATACGGAGGACAGTACCGCCGGCGAAGCAACCTTGCTGGTACATCATAAGACGCTTTACGGAAGGACGGAGACCAAGGAGCTTGGTGAGCTGGTAGTCAGCACCAGGCATGTCAACACCGGAGGTAGTGCAGAAGACGACGTGAGTGATCTTGGACTTAGGCTGACCCCATTCTTTGATGGCCTTCACTGCAGCTTCTTTGCCTAGCTTAGGGACTTCAACCACCACGATGTCCTGTCGGGTGTCAAGGGAAGGAGCCATGTAAGCGCACATGTGAGGGTTTTCCTTGAGGAACTCCTCCGTCAGATACATGTGGCGTTTCCTTATCGTGGACTTGTCGCCTGTTAATAAGTACTTGTTAACTAACTATGTGAATGAAGATATCTGCTATTAGAAATGAAAGTAGAAATTATGAACACGTACACATGCGCTTGAACTTCTCCTTGAGGTCAGTCATGTGTTCACTGTTGGTGATGCGGAAGTAGTAGTCTGGATACTCCGCCTGAAGCACATGGTTCTCAGGGTTAGCAGTGCCTATCGCCAAGATGCCTGCGGGTCCATCCGCTCTCTGAGCCTGTCTGATCTCATCCAAGGAAGACGCACCAGCCATCACCATTATAACTCGAAATTTGAATTTAGTTTTTAAAGTTTGATGTCGTTGTGTACTAAACAAGGTAGGTGTATTCAGAAAGCTAGCAAGTGCAAGAGATTATATAACAAACTGACACGGGAAAAAAGAGACGAGAGTGTGGTAGGTTTGATGGACGGGCAGATGAAGACCTACGTGTCTAGTTGTTAGCCCCCTTTTCTGTGGTTCTTCTTGCGTCCTGTTTTTTCGTTACTTACCAAAGATTGAATGGTGGGTTTTTATTGATTTATATATATTTGCACCAACAAGTCATTTTAATTTCGACGTGCATATTTCATATGGTGTATACATATCTCAAGATATTTATACAATTATTATGAGCGTAACTCTATAGAATACATATGATGTGTCATGTGTGTATTAATATCTTAAGATATGTGAAAAGAATAAAGGTCCCAAAGAATAAACATAACACGTAGAGCTACAAGGGGTAGTTGTATATAGTTTCTCCACAAACGCGATATATGAAGATTTTACTTCCCACACGTGCATACTTAACTCCATCATCATATACCTCCTACTCCTACTAATCTAAGAGCACCTCCATATATCTTACCAACAAAATAACAGTACATTTAATATATTTTTAGCTAAAAATCTCATTATAATGTTTTTTTAAAGATGGTAATTAATTTAAAATACATCTAAGTTAATTTTTCATCAATATTTTTAGAACATATCAAATAAATTTAATTTATTGATTAGTTATGCTAGTTATAAATATAACAATAATAAAATCGTAATCTTAATAGGAATAATTTAAATTTAAATCAATCATAAATAATATATATATTCTTAAATAACATCATTAATCAAAGAACTTAGTGTAGACTTATAAAGACAACTCAAAATGCTAACAAAAAAATAAGAATAACATCTAAAACAATGATTAACTTGGCTATAGTCTTCACTTGATAAATAATTTTTGCTATATAATTATATATATGCGCAAGCAAATAAGCTTTTAACTAGGGGTATTAATTATTAACCTTATGTAATATCAATTAAAAATAGTATTCATACATATTTTAAACTTATGCATAATCGAGCTTAATATATAGATAATTTTATTTTACTATCTCTATAACAAAATTAATAACCCATATATATACTATTGAATTAATATATAAAACTATGAGAAGATTGGTTTATTACAAAAATAAATATTTACTTATAAAGAAACATGTGTATCATCATTATGAAGAGAGAGAAACGATTTATTAAGAATTTGTAGTTACACAAGGATGGAAGTTACAAATATTATATATTAAAAGAGAAGCATTCTCACGCAAAATGTTAACGTATCGTACTCACAGAGCTCCAAACATTATTTCTTTTATTTGTCATCAGTTTTTAATAATAGAATATTTACATTTACATATCATTGTATTTTTTCAAAAATATAATTAACACCCAAAATTAAATTCTTATATTCTCTTTCTAACTTAATTATATCTTTTAATTACATTTTCATAAAATCTTTAAAATGATTTTTAAGAACTCTTTGTTGATATGATATGATAATATAAGATTGATATTATAATAATTCTCACGGGTTAAATTTTAATTATTATAAAAAAATTTGATTCCAATTACCGATAAATAAAATAGATTTTGTAAACAAAAATTACAGTAAAAATATTTAATAATTATTTTATACCGTACATAGTGCGGGTTGTTACCTAGTATAATATTAAACTTTATAAAATCATATTATATAAAGCTTGATGTTAAAGTTACTCATTAACGAGATTGTGACACATGTCAATTGTATCATTCAGATGTTGACACATGTCAATTCTAAATTTATTAAAATTTTAAAAAATAAAAATATAAAAATTCAAAACCTACCATAAAAAGGTTTTATATAAAATTAAAATAGAGAAAAGAAAAACAAATTTTATTTAAATTATTTTAAAGAAAAAAAACCTTTGTAAACTTCCAAATGTAAAACAAAACTATTAACAGTTTTAAAAAAATTAAAAGGCAATTATAAAAAATTATAAAATTTAAACAGCTTTATAATTTTAAAAATATCATTATAAGGAAATTATATATATATATATATATATATCATAAAATTTGAAATTATAATATAGTTTATTTATTTTAATTTTAAGTTGCCAACTAGACATTTGGCCCCCAACAACAAGGTTCGCTCCTAACCAACGCAACTCCACCAGCCCATTCTTGAATGGACATTGGTTGCTTTCCAAGAACCATCAATCTGACAACCATGAACCTGGACATCCAAAGACGGAGATGAAGCTGACATGACCGATGTAAAAGAGAGCGCCTATTTCAAGGCTAACTTATTGCTCAAAGCCTGAGCAATTATATCATTTGTCTCGATCTCTAAACCTTGAAAATCTTTTTTTATTTATGGTCTTCCAGATTGCCCATAAAATTCATGGTAATTGAAGAAGTTGATCAGGATCAACATGTTGAGGGGCATCCCTCCAGAAAACAAAATCTAAATTCGAGTACACCGAATAATATGGAAAACACTCTAACGAGACCAGAGTCGGAGATAAATCTCAAACTTCACACAAGCGAGGGCATTCAAAGAAAATATGATTAATAGTCTCAACCGCAGAGTCGCACCTTTTATACCAAATATCACATTGGACAACTTCATATATCAATTTATTTTTATAGATAGTTTTTACTTACTAAAAATATTTATTTTATATTCTTTGCTAAATTTAATTTTATGTTAAAAACTCTAAACCTGCACATCGGGCGGATCATAATCTAGTATTTTATAAAAGTTAATAAATGTTTAGACGAGTTTCGGAATAGTAGTTATAAAATGGAAGTACCTTATCAAATTTGGTAAACTTTTCATTTAACGAGAGACATTTATAAAATTAAATGATTCTAATTAAATATTACAATATAAATACATAATCACATAAACATAAGTGAATGATATAAAATAACTAATTTAAGTGGATCGATGAAGGGTTTATTTAGAACTTAGAACAAACGTTATAGCCTACTTATAGAAGTCATGATAAACAGTACATAACCATTTCGCCTGCTTTCACACTTCAAATTATAATATATATAAAAAATCTATAGAGTCAGTTGACCCCTCCCTTTCCACATACAATAGCTCTATGCCTCTCTATATCCATGTAATGACTCATGTTGTAGCACAAGCTGATATTTTTTTTTTGTTCGAAATTGTAAACTTATATTTTCAAAATATTTAATGTTATTATAGTAGAAAAGTACATTTATATCTTATTTTTATGAATATTTATTTTATTTGCATTATTATTTTTTTGTCACTTTGTTGTATAATTCTTCAATTTTTTCTTTTTCATAATGCATGATGACACAGATAATTTTCTGTTTCGTTTTTTATCTAAAAAAAATAGTTAATAATGATACGGGGGAACAGTAATGTTATTAAAAAAAAAAAAAACCTGAAAGGCCCATTAAGCCCAGCCGATGTCCAGCTCGTTTTGTTTTGAAAAAAAAACCATAGCTTAAAATTAAACTAAACCCAGGCCCGTTTATTAACATCCCTGAGAAGGAGAATGTTGGACGACGCAATGCAGACCGGGAATTGCTTCCGATGCGGTCAAGCTGGTCACTGGATCAGCGGTTGTCCTCTCAAATCCAAAGCCGATGATACTCCTCCGGCGATCCACTGCCCTTGCGGCGGCGGTTTCTGTGAGATCAAAGTCTCAAACACACGAGATAACCCCGGAAGGAAGTTCCACAAGTGTCCTGCGGTTGGTTCCTCCTACTTCACTCTCTTTACACTTATTTTTGCGATTTTCTCGAAGCGAATTTGAAATTTCTAACTGAAAAAAACTTGAAATTCGCAGGCTCAGAGTTGCGATTTCTTCAAATGGTGTGACAAAGTAACCGATGAAGATATCAGATTCCGTCCTGCCTTCACCATCCCTATCTGTCCCTGTGGTGCTGGACCTTGTCGAAGAGTTAAAGACGTTTCTGGTAGAGCTTACCTTATATGCTGCATCAAAAAGGTTTGATTAAATTCGTTTTTAACTGTTTAAGGCTCTTTGAGTTTGAGAAATTCTCTTGGGTTAAAATGTGTTTTTAAGGAATCGTTTTAGGGTTTTGGATCATGTGGATTCTTTAAGTGGGAAGATGTTGAGATGATTCAGAGTTGTGGTTCAGTAGATGAGATTGAATTTTGGATAGAAGCTGATCAGATTTTGAGTGGTGTTGAGAGTAGCTTTAAGGCTTCTGGTGCTGGTGTAACCGTGAACCAATGTCAAGCTTCTCTTGTTAGTAGCGTTGAGGATGATTCTGTTGCTGTTTCTGATACACATTCCACTGCTGCTGTGGACCAAGGTACTTCAAGATTCTTTAAAAAGTATAATGCTGGAAATATTCTTGGTTGTTCTTCTAACACTAATGCTATTTACTTAGGTATCCGTCTGTTTGATCCTGTTTTGATTGAACCTGAAGAGGAACCATGGAACAAGACTCTACTTGGTGATCAGCTAACAAATTCTACTATTTCCAAGTTAAGTGTGGATGAAGTAATGAGTGATTTGATGAAAGATACGGTCTCTAGCGGTTCTGGTGTGATACATGAGAGGAGAAACCATGAGGAACCTGGAATCGGTGAAGCTGAGGGGTCATTCCCTTACTTGCAGGACCTAATTGATCAATACAACTCAGAGAAGCTTCAGTTTGAGTGTGTGTCTGGGAAACATGTACAACTGTTGAGTGAATTTATGGCTTCGTACAGGCGACTGAGGTTACTTCATGAGAAAACTAGTCATTTCAGGAAAAGTTTACTTGAAACAGAGAAGGAGATTGTTTGTTGCGAGGCTGAGACATTAGAATTTGGAGCGAGTTGCAGGGAAGTGGCTGGTGAAATGGCTGAGTCTCAGAAGAGGATGCAGGAGACAGCAGAGCAACTAGGGAAGGAAGTAGAAGTTTTTAAGCAACAGGAGTTTGTTCCTCTCAAGAGAAGACGAGGCTGAGCTTGATTGCTTGTGTGTGTCATTTTGGAAGGTAACTACCACTTGTTGCATTAATTTTAACTCCTTAATTCCAACACTTTACACTACGGTATCGGATAACTTGTGTAGATAATAGACTAGTTAGATTAAATGGCCTAAAATTTGATCGTGACTGGAAAGAAGCTCGTGGCCCAAAACTTGCCTCATATTTTCTATCAGCTTTAGATGTGTAAAAGTAGACTTGCTTTGTTTTGCAAAATTTTAATGTTGTTGAGAATTATGAATCTACTACATAGTGCGCTCATCACATGGTCGTTTGATAAAGAGAGTAATTAGAGTTGAATAAGACAAAAGGTATTTTGTGTAGGCAATAATTAGTAAAAGGATTAATTTTAATTATGTTAAGCGTCCAAGAGAATGCCTTTCCACGTTGGGCGCACATGCCTTCTCTTCTTTCTTCATGTTTGTTTTTTTGTTTCTTCTACTTTAGAAATAAACACAATTAGAGGCCTAAACCCACATATATCATCAAATTACTTGCATAAAAAAATAGTTCGACTTCGATATGAGTCTGTAAGAGCAACGCCAATGGGTCCATACCTGAGAGAAGTTTAAGACTAGAATCATAACATAAAACACCCTTCCAATTCCCAAAAATGTTCATTTATGTATATATCTCCATTATTTTGTGAAATTACCATCAACGTTCGAGAATGATTTATCAAATGCCGAAGGAACTTTGGAGTAGTGACGGTTGTGCTAAAGGCGGTGAGTGATACAAGACCAAAAAGGCTTTATTAGGGATCTTGACCTAAGCCCCTAATTAAGTAGGATTCGAATAATTTTTTTGTCCAAAAAGGCTTTATTAGGGATCTTGACATGTACTCTTGATTCCACCGTAGACCATGAGAACGCAGTATTAATTTTTGTAAAGAAACCTAAGGATGGATATCATCAGAGAATAAAATCAAGAAGGCGATATAGAGCATGGAAGCGTAATGTAAATGTAATCAAGATTCAATGCATCAAGATTGGAGTTGAGAATATAATACTAAACGAGAAAAATGAGAGTTGGTCAAAAGAGAGGGAACATAAATTATAGGGTTTGTTTACTCCAATGAAATTAAGATTAAAGATGAAATTTTCAAAAGCATATAAAGATTGCTCACATGCAACCCAAATTCCTTTGTTCTCAATAATGCATGTTTGTTTTTTAAAAATAGTATTAGATCAAACCAAATTGAATGGAGTATTTTGGTCAGAATATATATTTCGAGAAATTGAATTTTGGAAGAGACTATAATATAGCAAAGCGGACAAAAACATATATGACTAAAAATAAGGAAATAGTTAGATGCCTTGGGATTAGAAAATGGGAGATGAAAAAAGAAGGGTGTGGCACTATTCATTGAAGTTGCAGCCTATACAATTGGGAGCACATGCACTACCCCTTATATTATTCTCTTAATTACTAATATAATAACAACTACACACATTGTGATTATTGTACATGAAGACTAATGGGGCGTATGTATTATAAAAAATTAACAAATATACGATCCACTATCACCGTCCCTAACGTTGGTCGTGTAGCCATTAGCCAAACATAAATGGTCTTTGGTCTTCCTCTGACACAAAATAAGATCGTCTTAGAAAGGCTACCACTTGCTTCCTTAGATACTCACTCATATCAAATATCATAATCTCTCTCTAATGAGACTTCAACTCTTAAAATTTTTATGATGGTCAAAAGTCAAAACCCGACCCTGCTCTGACTTATTAGTTATATAAAGATTAATACACATATAATAGCTGCTTAAGTAATGACTTCATAAATCATAATTAAGTCGGACTAACTTCCATCATGCGGCCATCATTGCACCTTTCTTTTCCCAATTATTAACTTTAACCAAACACCAAACTCATTGTTGTTATGTGTTGTATGATTGATAAGGAAATTGATTACGTTTTATATATGATTTGATCAAGGTTTGCTTCTCTTTTCATGTTAAATTCGCAGTTCATGCACATTCCATCATATCATTTGGACCATCACATGCAACAGTTTTTTGGACGCGTTATACCAAATATATTCTCCGATTTGAATACTTTATCTATTACGTTTATTTCTCTTTAATTTGTTTTAACAATTGGTGCATGTTATTATTAGACACGGGACATTGGTATCTAAGGTAACATGCTAATCATGGCTCTTATCATTCCTAATCCTTTTATCTTTCAGCTTATTATTGTTGAGTAATGATGATTAATGTGTATCTATCTATATATATACCATATATTGTATTTGCATATAATATTATGCTAGTAGATTGTTGAAGTAAGTATTCTAAATTTCTTTTTATCAGCAATTAACAAAAATATAAAGGCTCTTAGCTTGTTTAGATTGATTGAGTCGATAATATATACTAGCAGCTGTATGATCAAAGCCAGTCCGATATTAGCATCTATTTCAGCAGAAGCATGTAAGAAAATGAAACCACTAGTGTAGAACAACTTTGAGAAATGCATGAAACATGCATGCTACCAAGTGGTAAATTGATCATTAATTTGATAATTATATATTTTTGATTGATTGATAATTGATATATCATGGGCCACAATTAACTCAACGCTGTGCCAAATTTAATATGATGTCTCAATTGGAATAAAGAAAGGTGTATAAAAGAATAAAAGAAAATGAAAAAAGGAAAGGCGAAACTCTTATATAAAAGGGTTGCGGAAGGGATACTTTTCCAAGACCAACACACATTCTTTTTTTTTCATATTTCGAAGACAACATCGTCAACGAGCAAGAAGAAGCAAGGTATAGTATCAACAGAAGGATGAATACAACATCGGCAAAGAGCAAGAAGAAGCAAGAAGAGGCAGGTACAAGGTTTCTTGGGGTGAGAAGAAGGCCTTGGGGAAGATACGCGGCTGAGATTAGAGACCCAACTACGAAAGAGCGTCACTGGCTAGGAACTTTCGATACCGCCGAAGAAGCTGCCTTGGCCTACGACAGAGCCGCTCGGTCCATGCGTGGCACTCGTGCAAGAACCAACTTCGTCTACTCAGACATGCCTCCTTCCTCCTCCGTCACTTCCATTGTTTCTCCCGACGATCCTCCTCCTCCTCCTCCGGCTCCTGCTCCTCCTAATGACGATCCCGTCGACTACATGATGATGTTTAACCAATATTCATCCACTGACTCGCCAATGCTGCAGCCTCATTGTGATCAAGTTGACAGTTACATGTTTGGCGGTTCTCATTCTTCTACTTCCTATTGTTATTCTAACGACAGTAGTAACGAGCTGCCTCCTTTGCCTAGTGACTTGTCGAATTCTTGTTACAGCCAACCACAGTGGACCTGGAGCGGCGATGACTACTCGGCTGAGTACGTCCACAGTCCAATGTTCAGCAGAATGCCTCCGGTTTCTGACTCTTTGCCTCAAGGTTTCAACCACTTCGGCTCCTAATTAAATATTCTTTCTCATTTGTACCTTTTTCTTTCTTTTGGGTTTATATTTATGTTCAGCCGTCCTTGATCCTCTGTTTATGATCAAAGTGACTGTTTGTCATTAGTTTTTCAATAACAAGTTTATTACCCCTTTGTACCTTGATTAATGTAAACAAGAAAATTACTCTTGTGTTACCTTCACATATAATGGGCCGTATACCTCAGAGGCCCATTCATGAAGATGTCTGATGGGCAATGGTTCCGGATGACACATGTACCTAAATTTATTGTTTAGCCTAAATTTCAAAATCTTTGTACGTTTCCTTGGTAGAACTAGAATTATATAGGTTGGAATGATCTGCATCTTGTTGGTGTTTGCTTATGTAATGTGAATGTTTCATATTTAAATAATTTGATGATGGCTTCTGCCTTCTGGTAACTTACCAAGTTAGGATGGTCAAAAGATGATACTGTAGTAGGTTTTGACTGGTGAGCCATGTCTACCTATCTCAAAAGCTGGTCACCAAACATATAAAAAATGAACAAGTACATAAGTGGTTCAGGAACAACACCAAAAAGAGTAAATTAAATTAAGGTGATCATGGAGATGAAGTTGTTCTTTGCCATCGCAGCTGCACTTGTTCTAGTTGTAGCCAACTTGGGTATGCAGGCAAGTGGGCAGAGCGCTTCATGCCTAAACCAGCTTGCTCCATGCCTCAATTACCTGAATGGGACAAAGGAAGTCCCTCAAGTTTGTTGTAACCCTCTCAAAGCGGTGATAAGGAACAATCCAGAGTGCTTGTGCCGGATGATTAGTAACCGAGGGAGTTCTCAAGCCGAGCGAGCTGGCATCGATGTCAATGATGCTCAAATGTTGCCTGCTCGATGTGGAGAACACGTCAATCCTATTGCCTGCTTAACTCGTACACACTCAAACTCTCTGTTTTTTTTTTTTTTCAATATAAAAGATGTTTTCTGATGAATATTTTGTGTTTTTCCAGGATCTCGAGAATCTACAAACTCAAACCGAAGCTCCTCTAATATTGGCAACACATTTTCTCAGTCCTACTGGATGACAACATTAGCAATTGCAGCCACCGTTTTGTCATATTTTCTTTAAACAACAAGCTGAATCTCCCTCTCATTGTCTATACTACTCTATACTATAGCAGTTTTGTTTGCTTGTTAATCAAAGCTGCTCATTCTTTGTTTGTATGCTCTTTGAGTTAAATTATGACTATTGGTCCGTCACACCAACACATTGTACCATTTATTCCACATAAATAGTATAATTCCATCACTAATTAGAGCACCTATCTACCTGATCATATTCAAAAATACCGGGAAAGTCCATAATTAAACCGGTTTAATTGGTCCTATAATCGCCGATAACCGAACAATTTAGCTGGTTTAAACAATTGAAACCGGTCAACTCAAAGGAGCAGTTGACCAGTTCATCTTCTAAAATCCCTCTCTCTTTTAATCAGATCGGAGAAAGGGTTTCTGGAGTCTCAACAAATCCCGACCAAATTGAAGCTATCAGAACAAAAATGGGAGAGATGATGTACAAGCTCTTCGCTTCAGCATCGTTACTAACCCTAGGATTGTATCATCTCATCTGCACTTTCTTCCATCTCCTCAAATCTCCTCAATCCTACGCCGCGAAACCCTTCTACCCTTTTCCCCGTCTCTCCTCCGTCACCGGAAACAACCACCGTCTCCAGAATCTACCATTGTTCATCCTCATACTCTCCCTTTTCGTAGCGTTCCTTCACGAAACCCTAATTTCGTTCTACTCCGATCCTCTCGTCAAAGGAAGCACCCCAGTTCATCGATTCTCGTCTCTTAACTCCGCCGCCGTGTTCTTCCTCTTCCTCATCATCGCCGTTTACTATCTCCTCTCCGATTCAACCTCTTTAACCCCTCTCCCTTCCGATCTCCTCTTCGC
>NC_025697.1:5898030-5917927 GCF_000633955.1 Camelina sativa | reverse complement strand
TTTTTTTTTTTTTTTTTTTGTAAGCTCTCACTCTTTTTGGAACTTGTTGTTGCTGCTTTGACAAGTCTTTATCCAATTGTCTTTGTTCAATATTAATGTTCACTCCTCGTATAGCTTAAAAGATCATGGTTATGGTATATTCCTTGCTGATTGTGAGTTGGTCACTTTAGCTGATGTTGTTGATGGTATGTTCCATTTGGTTTTTGGAATTTTTTGTTTCCATTATGTGACATTTATTTGGTTTTTGGTTTAAAGCAAACTCAAGCCTGTCCTGTGGTGAAAGAAGAAGATGATACTCATAGATTTGCACTGAGAACATAAAGCGTGTGACAACAACATGAGCAGCATTATAGCTTGGCAATCCCATGTCAAAGAAGGCAAAGAAGAGGAACCAAAGGTATGTTTCCCATCTGCCTTCTTTGAGATGGGATTGCTTAAAGCTAAGGCTTTGTGTTGTTGTCACATCCTCTTTCAAATCGTCTTCTTTGTCTTTCACCGAATTCTTGAGTTTGGTTTAACGAAAAAAACTAAGTAGATATTGAAATAGTTGACAGATTTTGATTGCAGTTTAATATGTTAGAATTTAGAATAGACACTTTGGTACCCTTACAAGTCTAGAATAAGAGCAGAAAAGGGCCAAAAGGCCAACAGGAGCTATGATTCAGTTGTCTAGGTAGATGGTTATCCATTGTTAACTCAACTAAACATACAGAACACTAGAACAGTGAGCATTTGGAAGCAAAATGACATTAAGCTGGCTTGATCATCGGCTCTTGTTATTATGGGCCTAAGCACAGGCCCAGATTTGTCATGTACACTGTATTCGTTCGTATGCGTTAATAGCTTGAAATCTTGAGGTCTGCGCGTGGGAAGGGGAATGGGTGAAAGTGAAACCTTAGTGGTTAAGTTATTGCGAAAAGAGATAAAAGGATGAAACAATCAAATGAGAGCTTGAAACGCCCCAGAAAAAGTAGCTTATGGTGGTGGGAATATTTTTATGTTTATTTTTTCACTCTTTATTGCTGAAAGGTACCACACTTGTATCTAAGTTGTCTTTAATATAATGTTTCCCTAAGTCACGTAATCTACTTTTTATAACGTCTAGAAGTAGAAGCACCGAGAGAGAGATGATGATTTAGTATAATAACGTTAACGCATATTGTTTTTTGTTCGTGTTTGGCCAAAAGATATCGAGACATGTCTGAAGAACGTCAGAGTCTTGATTTAAGATATTTCTTCAAACATTATACAATGGGGAAAACAAAAGGTGACACGCGAATATGATAATAGTAAAAAGGCAACAAAAGGAGAAATTAAAAGAGAAACGTAAAGCGATTTGGCCTCAATCAACGGGAACGTATCTTAATTTAAGAGGTTCTTCTTCTTTATACTTTTGATACGAGAGTTTGCGAGCTGCATTGGTTGACTAACCATATTATATCGAAACCAAAAAATAAAACAACGGAAGAATATTTGTGACATTTTATATTTTCACATTGCTTCCTTAACGTTTAATCTACCTATGTTCAAATTCAAAAGTTGTAATCATCATCACTGTTAAACAACAAAAACTAATTTCAATGATTTTAAATAAAGACTATGAAAAAAACAAACTTTGCGAACAAGGTTTGGATAGTGTAAAAATAAAATATATTTTTGAGGCCAAAGAGGAGTGGTCCCGTAGTGATTGTGAAATTGTGATCATCTTAACCAACCAGACGTAGCCACATGTCTTCCTCAGCTTTATGAATTTCCTTAGCCAAGGCCATCATTGTGTGATTGTATAGTATATAAGTAAGGCTTCCTTCATCTCTTTCATTTTCCATTCTCCATATAGTCTCCGTTTACAATACACAAACAATACAAAAACACAGGATTCAAAAGCCAAGAAGCCAAGAAACATATATAAAGAAAAGAATGAAGAAGGCGGCAGAACTCGTGAAGCAGATAATAAACATGTTGACTGGTATAGCAAAGGACAAGACGAAAGAGCTGAAGAGAAAGACAAGAGCTTTCAAGACACGTCTAGTAATATTCTCGCTGCTCCACAACAGACACATGGTGATGAGCTCTTTGTCTAACAAGCTTAAGACCAACCCAACATCGAAAAAGATAGATCACGATAATTACAAGGATCATCATCATGATCAAAACATGGTGGTGGGGTATAGCCACAACGTTAACGCCATGTCTAGCACTCCTGTCTCTCCTCATGTAGAATATCAATATGCTGAGGAGGTAGAAGAGGATGAAGATGAAGAAGAGGAGGATGAAGGAAAGTATCCGGACTTGAGACACTCGCTGTTTGAGGCAGAGGGTTCGGTAATAGAAATGGTGAAGCATTCCAAGGAGGACAAGGGAGAAGAGTTTAAGCTGGAAGATGAGATCGACAAAGTGGCTGACCTTTTCATTAGCCGCTTCCACAGACAGATGTGGTTGCAGAAGCAACTGTCTCTCGACAGTATTCCAGATACTTCCTCGCCGGTTCAGTCTTAATAATATACATACATATAATTATGACTCCCCTCATTGTTTTTTTTGGCTTTTTTGGGGCGAACGAGGACGCAATGATCCTTATAGATTTTGTTTACGTAGTGAAATGTGGAAACGGGACATGTTTATTTATTTTTGATGTCATCCTGACAAAGTCCCTTCATCGTTCATACTCATTTCATAAATAAAATACAGTTAACTTTTTCCTTCTTGGTATGGCTGTTTCTGTAATTAAATTGAGCACCACACTCTCCCAACACTTGACGAGTCAGCGACCATTATTCATTGTTTCGTAGTAGTCAATTAAATTAAACACGGGCTTGTATCTATACAAATTGCAGCCTTGTATTTTTAAGTTTATCAAAGCCTGTTAAGGCCCATTTACAGATAAAATAATTAATATTTCAAACGATGCCGTTTCACATTTCCCTTCCTTCTCCGGTGCTTAGGCTCAGCTGAGTTAGTTTGCCTCTTTCTTGATATTTTCGTTCTCGATAATGTGCTTGAACAGTATTGCTCTCTGTGTTATATTGTCCATATGGTGAATTCGCACATGCTTCAGGTCATGTGACGATGTCTCTGTTGTATTACCCTCTTGAAACTTGAACCTTTTTTTTTCTTGGTTTGTTTTTTATTTCCCAAAATCTCTTTCTCATAGTTATCTTTAACTGATTTATCCAATCAATCAGGTCGGTTTGGATTCTACAGGGATACACTACTGTGAAAGCTTCCCTGCAAATCTGATGGCATCTGAGAGTCAAAAATAGTGTTTCTTTATTATGTTCTGCCACACGGATCTTAAACGTAAAGCATCCAAAGATGCATTAATTAACGATAACATGGGGATGAGGTCCATGTGCCTCTGCTGCAACACCTCTTGGGCTAATCACATTCTGTTGCTTCCCTAAGTTACTGCTGCTGCTGCAACATTGAAAGTAACCCAATCTGCAGTCATTAATATTTATCAATACTATTATGTAACTTGATGGCTATAAATAGTATGGTCCGTTCAATGTTTGTTTTGTGTGATGAAAGTGAAGATGGGTCGTCTTCCATTTACTCTTTGCTTCACCTTTCTGGTTATGGCCACAGTAGCATTTGGTGTACCTCCTAAAAAGTCCATTAATGTTCCTTTTGGAAGGAACTATTTCCCCACTTGGGCTTTTGATCACATTAAGTATCTCAATGGTGGTTCTGAAGTGCATCTCGTTCTTGACAAGTACACTGGTAAGTTTCTTTCTCGGCCTTGCTGTCTTATATCTCTCTGACACAAGTTTTATCTAAACAGTTCTTCTGATTGTTCTTGTTCATTGCGCAAAGGCACTGGCTTTCAGTCCAAAGGTTCATACTTGTTTGGCCACTTCAGTATGCACATAAAGATGGTTGCTGGGGACTCTGCTGGAACTGTGACCGCCTTCTATGTAAGTGAATTCATTTTCTAAATCACTTGGAACATCTTCTTGAGTGTCATCTAAAAGTTGTATCTTTGCTTTTTTTTCCTNAGTTACTGCTGCTGCTGCAACATTGAAAGTAACCCAATCTGCAGTCATTAATATTTATCAATACTATTATGTAACTTGATGGCTATAAATAGTATGGTCCGTTCAATGTTTGTTTTGTGTGATGAAAGTGAAGATGGGTCGTCTTCCATTTACTCTTTGCTTCACCTTTCTGGTTATGGCCACAGTAGCATTTGGTGTACCTCCTAAAAAGTCCATTAATGTTCCTTTTGGAAGGAACTATTTCCCCACTTGGGCTTTTGATCACATTAAGTATCTCAATGGTGGTTCTGAAGTGCATCTCGTTCTTGACAAGTACACTGGTAAGTTTCTTTCTCGGCCTTGCTGTCTTATATCTCTCTGACACAAGTTTTATCTAAACAGTTCTTCTGATTGTTCTTGTTCATTGCGCAAAGGCACTGGCTTTCAGTCCAAAGGTTCATACTTGTTTGGCCACTTCAGTATGCACATAAAGATGGTTGCTGGGGACTCTGCTGGAACTGTGACCGCCTTCTATGTAAGTGAATTCATTTTCTAAATCACTTGGAACATCTTCTTGAGTGTCATCTAAAAGTTGTATCTTTGCTTTTTTTTCCTTGCAGTTGTCATCACAGAACTCAGAACATGATGAGATAGACTTTGAGTTTCTAGGAAACAGAACTGGCCAGCCTTACATTTTGCAGACAAACGTGTTCACAGGCGGCATAGGAAACCGAGAGCAGCGGATCAACCTCTGGTTTGACCCTTCAAAGGACTACCATTCCTATTCAGTTCTCTGGAACATGTATCAGATTGTGTAAGTTAGCATTCCTCAAGTGTTATCTCTACTCAAAATTTAAAAGCCATGTGTATTGATGTATTATGTTATTCAAAAAAAAAAACAGGTTCTTTGTGGATGATGTGCCGATACGAGTGTTCAAGAATAGCAAAGACATTGGGGTGAAGTTTCCATTTAACCAGCCAATGAAGATATATTCGAGTCTATGGAACGCAGACGACTGGGCCACAAGGGGAGGGTTAGAGAAGACCAACTGGGCAAAAGCACCTTTTGTTGCATCCTACAGAGGCTTCCACGTTGATGGGTGTGAGGCTTCAGTGAATGCTAAGTTCTGCGAGACTCAGGGAAAACGTTGGTGGGATCAGAAAGAGTTCCAGGACTTGGATGCTAACCAGTACAAGCGTCTCAAATGGGTTCGTAAGAGATACACCATCTACAACTATTGTACTGACCGCGTCCGTTTTCCCGTGCCTCCTCCTGAGTGCCGCAGAGACCGTGACATTTAGTACTTCTTTTCTTCAGATTTGATCTAGACTTTTTCCAATGTATGGCAAAAATTTCCTACTTTTTAATGTTTATTCTTCTTGCAAGTTATGGGTAACATCTTCTCGAATAGCTTGAAATATTACAACCGTGCATTTGACGTGATTTTAAAGTCAAACAGAGAATATGGATTCATGAGCTCCCCTAACTTGTTACAACCTCAAACTCATTGTCAGTTAGTCATTACTCATAGACAGTTCAAGAAATGCTGCACTAAGAGCCACAACAGTACCGGTCCTTTGTAGTTGTCTGACTCTGACCTGTTTACTTAAATTGGCATTATCACAGATAATATCACTAAATTCATTATACACTAGAAACATAATCTGGTCAAAGTTTTGGTAAAAATATTGGAATTTGAAAATTAGATGGTTCGACTATTACATAAAGTTATGATTATTTTGTCAAAGAGTTTGACTGGTTGCGGTTACGTGTATTTCACTATTTTCAACTACTATATGTGATCTGGTGCAAGTCTATTCGGATTAAAATTTTTTTTTCCTGCTCGTCTTCAAGTAATCGGGGATTTGACTAGCCATGGCTCCTCCACCGGCGAAGATGCAAGAGATCCACCAATTCCTCTCCTCCGCACTCCTCCAGCGTGGCCCTACCGCTCTCCCATACGCCGAGGCCACCAAGTCGCTAATCCGACAACACCTCCTTAACCTAGTCTCTTCATACACTTCCCTCGACCCCAAAACGGCGACGTTTACACACAACGACGGCCGATCCGTGATCCTCCTCCAAGCCGAGGGAACAGTGCCGATGCCTTTCCAAGGCGTAAGCTACAACATCCCCGTCGTCATCTGGCTCCTGGATTCGTACCCTCACTATCCACCTTGCGTCTATGTGAACCCTACGCGCGATATGATCATCAAACGACCTCACTCCAATGTCTCTCCTTCTGGACTCGTCTCTCTTCCTTATCTCCAAAATTGGGTTTACCCTAGCTCCAATCTCGTAGATCTCGCCGCTCATCTCAGCGCCGCCTTCTCTCGTGATCCGCCGCTTTACTCTCAGCGCCGTCCTCCTCCTCCGCAACCACAACCGTCTCCTTCGATCGGATCTGGATACTCACGGTCTTCACGGCTTTTTACTCCTCCTCATCAGACGGATGATGCGGCGGAGGTTTATAAGAAGAACGCGATTAACAAGCTGGTGGACAGGGTTCATTGTGATCTTGTATTGATGAGGAGTGCTAGAGAAGTGGAAGCTGAAGGGTTACTAAGTTTACAATCCGGACTTGAGNGTTCTTCTGATTGTTCTTGTTCATTGCGCAAAGGCACTGGCTTTCAGTCCAAAGGTTCATACTTGTTTGGCCACTTCAGTATGCACATAAAGATGGTTGCTGGGGACTCTGCTGGAACTGTGACCGCCTTCTATGTAAGTGAATTCATTTTCTAAATCACTTGGAACATCTTCTTGAGTGTCATCTAAAAGTTGTATCTTTGCTTTTTTTTCCTTGCAGTTGTCATCACAGAACTCAGAACATGATGAGATAGACTTTGAGTTTCTAGGAAACAGAACTGGCCAGCCTTACATTTTGCAGACAAACGTGTTCACAGGCGGCATAGGAAACCGAGAGCAGCGGATCAACCTCTGGTTTGACCCTTCAAAGGACTACCATTCCTATTCAGTTCTCTGGAACATGTATCAGATTGTGTAAGTTAGCATTCCTCAAGTGTTATCTCTACTCAAAATTTAAAAGCCATGTGTATTGATGTATTATGTTATTCAAAAAAAAAAACAGGTTCTTTGTGGATGATGTGCCGATACGAGTGTTCAAGAATAGCAAAGACATTGGGGTGAAGTTTCCATTTAACCAGCCAATGAAGATATATTCGAGTCTATGGAACGCAGACGACTGGGCCACAAGGGGAGGGTTAGAGAAGACCAACTGGGCAAAAGCACCTTTTGTTGCATCCTACAGAGGCTTCCACGTTGATGGGTGTGAGGCTTCAGTGAATGCTAAGTTCTGCGAGACTCAGGGAAAACGTTGGTGGGATCAGAAAGAGTTCCAGGACTTGGATGCTAACCAGTACAAGCGTCTCAAATGGGTTCGTAAGAGATACACCATCTACAACTATTGTACTGACCGCGTCCGATTTCCCGTGCCTCCTCCTGAGTGCCGCAGAGACCGTGACATTTAGTGCTTCTTTTCTTCAGATTTTATCTTAGATTATTTACAATGTATGGCAAAAATTTCCCACTTTTGAATGTTAATTCTTCTTTGCAAGTTAAGGAA
Source organism: Camelina sativa (assembly GCF_000633955.1). Classification (NCBI taxonomy): domain Eukaryota; kingdom Viridiplantae; phylum Streptophyta; class Magnoliopsida; order Brassicales; family Brassicaceae; genus Camelina; species Camelina sativa. The sequence goes on along the minus strand of NC_025697.1, from coordinate 5,910,369 downwards.
AACATCTTCTAGAATAGCTTGAAATATTACAACCGTGCATTTGACGTGATTTAAAGTCAAACCGAGAATATGGATTCATGAGCTCCCCCAACTTGTTTTACAACCTCAAACTCATTTACTCATGATCAGGCCACAACAGTACCGGTCCATTGTAGTTGTCTGACCTGTTTTCTTAAATTGGCATTTTACCACATATAATATCACTAAACTCATCACAAAATTCACAATTGGTCAAAGTTTTGGTAAAAATATTGGAATTTGAAATTTAGATTCTTGGACTATTCTATTACACAAATTTTAGTATTATTATTTTTTTCAAAGAGTTTGACTAGTTGCGATTTCACTATTGCCTAAACTATATGTGATCTGGTGCAAATCTATTCGCCTATTCAGATTTAAACTTCCTTCCTGATCGTCTTCAAGTAATCGGAACTTGACTAGCTATGGCTCCTCCGCCGGCGAAGATGCAAGAGATCCACCAATTCCTCTCCTCCGCACTCACACAGCGTGGCCCTACCGCTCTCCCATACGCCGAGCCCACCAAGTCGCTAATCCGACAACACCTCCTTAACCTAGTCTCTTCCCACACTTCCCTCGATCCCAAAACGGCGACGTTTACACACAACGATGGCCGATCCGTGATCCTCCTCCAAGCCGACGGAACAGTGCCGATGCCTTTCCAAGGCGTAAGCTACAACATCCCCGTCGTCATCTGGCTCCTCGATTCGTACCCTCACTATCCACCTTGCGTCTATGTGAACCCTACGCGCGATATGATCATCAAACGACCTCACTCCAATGTCTCTCCTTCTGGACTCGTCTCTCTTCCTTATCTCCAAAATTGGGTTTACCCTAGCTCCAATCTCGTAGATCTCGCCGCTCATCTCAGCGCCGCCTTCTCTCGTGATCCGCCGCTTTACTCTCAGCGCCGTCCTCCTCCTCCTCCGCAACCGCAACCGTCTCCTTCGATCGGATCTGGATACTCACGGTCTTCACGGCCTTTTACTCCTCCTCATCAGACGGATGATGCCGCGGAGGTTTACAAGAAGAACGCGATTAACAAGCTGGTGGACAGGGTTCATTGTGATCTTGTATTGATGAGGAGTGCTAGAGAAGTGGAAGCTGAAGGGTTACTGAGTTTACAATCAGGACTTGAGAGAAGAGGAGAGGAGATCAACAATGGTTTGAATGAGATGGTGAACGAGAAAGAAACATTGGAGCAGCAATTACAGGTTATTGCTATGAACACTGAGTTTCTTGATACTTGGATTAGGGAGAATCAAGGGAAACCTAAGAGTTTGCTAGTAGATTTGGATGTGGATGATGCGTTTGATTGCGTTGGGACATTGTCTAAACAGATGTTAGAGTGCACTGCATTGTATTTAGCCATTGAAGATGTTGTTTATTCAATGGATAAATCGTTTCAAGATGGTTCGTTACCTTTTGATCAGTATTTGAGGAATGTGAGGTTGTTGTCGAGGGAGCAGTTCTTTCACCTAGCCACTGCTGAGAAAGTTAGGGAGTTACAGATGGATGCTCAGGTTGCTTCGATTGCTGCTAGGTTGCACTCGTGAAGTGAAACCACTGGCAAGATCTTTTCATATGTAGCTACAATTTTTTTTTTTACTGAATTTTAGTTACATTCGATTCTTATTGTTCATACTCTATAGGCATTTACACAATACTCTATATACGAATTTGAACTGATCATGTTTTGGCTTACCTTGTCTTTGTCATGTTTTGGAATTATGTTTGCCTCTTCTGCAATTCCCAACATTCAAACCCTCATGTATTTAGAAAATGCTTGGAGTTGTTCAGCTCATAACCACTCAAACTATTCCTGCACGGTTTTACAAAAGTTCCAATCCCTGAAAGCTTGACAAATGCCACAAAGCAGGAACACTTGCATTTCTCTTGATATGGCGAATAACAGTACACACTCTTTAAAATCCCACTCAAACTCTAAAATATGAAAATGAGTCCAAACTCCTGGTGTATAATAATGATACAACAAGCAAAATCAATTTAAAAGATAGGGGATAAAAACAAGGAAAACAACATCAAACTAGAAAAGGTTTCGGATTTAGGTGGTAAGCTCCATGATGGCAGAGACAATATCTCCATTAGCGGCCTTGAGAGCTTTTACTGCCCTAGGCTTAGACACTCCTGCTTGGGTCATCACCAGCTCGATGTCCTTTGGCTCCACACCCGCATCGTCCACCTCTTCATCATCATCATCATCATCCTGAGCAACAGCTGCTGCCTCACCAGATGTTTCCCCCTGCGAAACCACGTTGCTGAGGTTGGGAGTCTTGAACTGCTCTGCGGCCTGACTCTGAAGCTGCGAGCTTAAATCCTCAATCTTCGCCTCACCAAAGATCACATATGTATCTGATGCTGGGCTCTTGAACACATCAGGTTTTGATATCACAAACATGATCTGCATTTTCAAAACCGCATTTTGTCAACAAAAGGAAACCGTAAGGATTAACTCAGCAAAGATTGGAAAATTTAAGAAGGCCACAAACATTCTTGCTCTTTTTGACGGTAACACGGCTAACACCAGTGATGGGTTTCATCCCAAGCTTAAGCATCGCTTTACGACTCTTTTTCTCACTTCTGCTTTGCTTTGATCGGGAGCCTGCCTCTCCATCATGTTCTGGTTAACAAAACAAATCATATATAGTTCACTAATGACTCAAGCTTATAAGAAATAATGTTCCTCATTCTATATTTAACAAAAACAGCATCAAACTTTCACAAGTCAGCATCTAACAGAGATCTCTAGCTAATCATTCTCACAATTCCATGGTGATCATTCTTACAAGAAAATGGGTTCGACATAGATAGGCTCACTATAAACAAGGTTTCAAATTTCAACCAAACAGATGTTTATACTCCTCTACTCGCAAGTAAGTTCAACTAAGCTGCCTAAGATATATTAACATTAATGGAGCTAAGCACATGGAAACTTGGAATGCATGGACCCTTGAATAACCATTGAAAGAGGCAAAAAAAAAAAAAAAAGAAGAAGAAGAAGAAGAAGATAAGTTACCCTCGGCCTCGTCATCGTCATCAGAATCATCCTCGTCATCATCATCTTCAACTTCAGGCTTATCAAGCTACAAATCGAAATCAGAAGAAACAGTGAGTAGAAATACAACTGAAGAGAAAATATAGATAAATTCATCAGCTTAAGCAATGCGAGAATTGATATATATATATATATATGTTAATGGAGTTCGATAAAAGAAGATTCAGATCTACGAAACTGGAGCTACAGTGTTAAAATATCTAAAACCAGTCAATGAGATCTAAAGGTAAGAAGAAATCAATTAATCCGAATCCAAGCTCAATCATTCATCATTTTCAGACTAATACTAAGATAACAACAAGTAACCAAAAAAACAAAACAAAACAAAAAAGGTAAAGAAAGAGAGATCATTATTATTAATTACATCGATCTTTTGCTCTTCCAATTTGGCGGCGAGCTCCTCCTTCTGTTCGGCAGTCATGTTTACAAGAGAGAGAGAGAGAGAGAGAGAGAGAGAGAGAGAGAGAGAGAGAGAGAGAGAGAAAGAGAAAGAGAAGAGTATCGGCGAGTGACGAAACCCTAAAAACCCCTTTAAGAAAGATGAACTCGTATCGAAGTAAGTGCACCGAAACGGGTTAGGTTTTTTTAATACCCGGCTTAAACCAAAAATTGACTCATTAGATTGGGAACCAAACAAACCGGAACGATCAAGATAAAAAAAAGTCCAAGAAAAATATCGCCGTCTGTGGGGATCGAACCCACGGCCACGTGGTTAAAAGCCACGCGCTCTACCACTGAGCTAAGACGGCTTTGATGCTTAATCTACTATTAATAATTTTAATATCGACGACTATTTGTGATTCATATTTGACCGTTGGAACATGAACCCTCAAATCGATGATAATACATGGCTCCATTCATAAAAGTCCGTGATTTAATCAGATCACGCTCCTATATATTATACAATCTCTCCCACCACCCAAATTTGACCGTTGTGACTCTTTTTTTTTTGCAAAAGAAGAAGAAGAAGATAATAAGCTCTCTCTCTCTCTCTCTTTTGATTCTTCTTCTTTTGCAATCTCTTCTCCTTCAATCTCCCCTAACCAAACCAGAAATGGCATCCCCACAGAACACCAAAACCGGTCTGAATCTACCGGCCGGGATGAACCAGACTTTGTTGCGGCTGGAGACGTTCTCGAGCTCATTTCGTGGGATCTCAAGTCTATCCTCTCCTTCTAAATCGACTTGCAGCGACAGGTTCATACCGTGTAGATCTTCTTCGAGACTCCACGCTTTTGATCTGCAGGATCACAAGGAACCGACTACTCCGGTTAAAGAGGGAGGAAACGAAGCCTACTCTCGACTTTTGAAATCTGAGCTTTTCGGATCTGATTTCGCTTCTCCTTGTTTGTCTCCTGCAGGTGGTGGTGGTGGTCACGGATCTGCTTCTTCTTCTTCTTCTCCGATGAGTCCATGTACCAATATGTTGAGGTTCAAGACGGATCGTTCTAATTCAAGCCCTAATTCGCCTTTCTCTCCTTCCATTCTCGGAAATGATAATGGCTTCTCCAGTGATTCGTCTCCTCCTCCTAAACCTCCTCGCAAGGTTCCTAAAACACCTCATAAGGTATTATCACTGTGTTACATCAGATCTGTTTACTGTGGTTTTGGTTTACAGATTAAAGACTTGTTTTGTTTTTTGATGTTGGGTTTTAAGGTCTTGGATGCTCCTTCTTTACAAGATGACTTCTACTTGAACGTTGTGGACTGGAGCTCACAGAATGTTCTTGCTGTTGGGCTTGGTACTTGTGTCTATCTTTGGACTGCTTCCAATAGCAAGGTGAAGAAATTATGCGACCTGGGGCCTAATGACAGTGTGTGCTCGGTCCAGTGGACTCGGGAGGGTTCGTATATATCTATTGGTACAAGTCATGGTCAGGTTCAGGTGTGTTGTTGTTGTTGTTTACCTTTTCCAATCTGTGGTTGTGGGTGTTTTTGTTAGGATGGAATTGAAGTTTACTAAAAGGTTTAATGTTTTGCTGGCAGGTCTGGGACGCAACACAGTGCAAGAGAGTCCGAACCATGGGTGGTCATCAAACGAGAACTGGTGTCTTGGCATGGAACTCTAGGATCTTATCATCAGGGAGCAGAGACAGAAACATCCTTCAGCATGATCTCCGTGTCCAGAGTGATTATGTCAGCAAACTCGTGGGACACAAATCTGAGGTCTGCGGGTTGAAATGGTCTCACGATGATAGAGAGCTTGCGTCTGGAGGCAATGATAATCAGGTTTTTTTAGCTATTCACTGCTATGTGATCCATATGATATGAGCAAAACTATGAACTGCTTTTCTTGTTTTAATTCACTAGACCCTATAGACTTGGTTAATGAGAGACTCTAATTGCTTTCTGACCAATCCAGTCCTTGGCTAGATACAATAGACCAATAGCTTAGAGTTGAGCCGTTCTTATCATATTAAGAAACATTGGTGGGTTCTTTTTTGAAACAGTTATTGGTATGGAACAATCATTCACAGAACCCTATTCTGAAGCTGACTGAGCATACAGCGGCGGTTAAGGCAATTACATGGTCTCCTCATCAGAGCGGCCTCCTTGCTTCAGGAGGTGGAACCGCAGACAGATGCATTAGATTCTGGAACACCACAAACGGACATCAGTTAAACAGCATCGACACTGGGAGCCAAGTCTGCAATCTGGCATGGAGCAAGAATGTCAACGAGATAGTGAGCACTCACGGGTACTCTCAAAACCAAATCATGCTCTGGAAGTACCCATCCATGGCAAAGGTAGTTTCATTTTCACGCTGAAGATCTCATTTCTTGATCTTTCTATCTTTTACTATATAGCTGATGCATCAACCGATGATTGTTTTGTGTAGGTTGCAACCCTTACTGGGCACAGTATGAGAGTACTTTACTTAGCTACGTCACCTGATGGTCAGACTATAGTGACCGGAGCAGGAGATGAGACCCTGCGGTTTTGGAACGTCTTCCCTTCAGTGAAAATGCAGGTTTGTATTCTTTTTTTCGAGATTTGAAATTCCTTCAGAACCAGAATTAGATCTTCTAGTTCTGTCTGTTCAGTTCAGTTGATTGATGGCCATTTTTCTGTTTACAGACACCAGTGAAAGACACAGGACTTTGGTCATTAGGGAGAACACAGATCCGATAATAACAGTGTCAACCTTTAATTTGTTATTTCATTGTGTATGAGAAAATGTACTGCTGCACAGAGACAGATAGAGAAGTTGCAATGTAACACGCAAAATCTGCATTCAATATTATTTAATTTGTTCTTTTCCATTGTAATAAACTACATGATCCGAGAAAATACCAAGTACTTCTGTATGAAAAGAGTTACCGTTGTATTGGCCATCATTGTATATGAAGGCTTACATTATCTAAATCCCTGGCAAATCAAGTAAATTTCTCGAGATGATGATCTTGTAGCTTTTGGCCTCAACCAAGATGCCTTGTTAAAGATGGGCTTGCAAATTCGAGCAAAATCTAACCAAAAAGAAACAGTGTTATTGTAAAGAAGAGGCATCTATTCCAATTGTATACATGCAGTAGTACTCTATTTTACAGTTCTTTACCGTACCTTGAGCATCCTCGCTTTCTAGAAGCTTGATCACAAGATGACCCCCACGCCTAAGTACACCAAGACGGACTTCACTGCTTGAAACCGCATTTTCATCATCAATATCAGGTGACTGAGAGAGGGCAGCTTGACCAACAGCCAAATCAAGTGCTCGCATTCCCAATTCAGCCGACAGAGCTGAATCTCTAGTGGTGATTCCAGACACTGAGGGACACATATCTGAAAGAATGACTGAAAATCCCATTTGCTGCACCACAGAGCAATCCATAGCTTGTTAGAACCAAGTTCAGGGAACAGCTTAAGAACCAAGTCCCCAAACCCCAAAATACAGTTCAAGAAAACGAGTGACTAGGAAAGAGCTAAACTTGGCATATTCACGGCCATTGCTATAATCATAAACAGTAGATGGCTCAGTGCACATGTTATCCAAGACAGTTCCAATCATGAAAGGGCGGTTAGATTCTTGTAAAAATCACCTGAGGAGACAACTCCCTAATCTTTTGTCTGGGAAAGATTAGAACATCGGCGGAAATGGTTTGGACTCGCGAATCACACTGTGGAGGAACCTTCACCTTCTGCTCTGAGAAGAACAAAAGTGCATTGATTCACACAGTACAGTTAAAGATTACATTTTTTGGAGAATTAAGTGAAGCTTCCTCTGACCTTAATATCCATACCAACCACATTTCCACCACTTTTAAGTGGACCTAAGCTTTGGCACGCAACCTACACTCGGGTCATTAGCAACAAATTCAAGTTTAAACTTTTTTCCCCAGGTATCAAAACTTGACATTGATGATGTAATATCAAAAAATAAGACCTGAAGCCAAGCACCAGGTGCGCAGCCTAGATCAAGAACAGAGGAGCCTGGTTTGATGAGCTTGTATTGTTTTTGAATCTGTAGAAGCTGTAGTTGCAGAGAGAGAGAGAGAGAGGGAGAAGAGTCTCAATGTAAGCGGAAGAAGAAGAAGAAGATAAAGGAGGGAGGTTAATGAATATAATTTTTACCTTGAAAGCAGAGCGAGCAACATAGCCAAGACGTTGAGCTTCCCTGTAGAAAAAGTCCGGTGCTCCTGCCCCACTCATCTCTTCCGGCGCCGACAACACAACCGTATTCTTCTTCTTCTGTTTCCCTTTTTGTTGGGCCCAAAAGGCCAAAACCTTATTTAAACCCTAATATGCCCACATTTTTTGAATAATTAAAACTAGTCAAAATAAATCCCATAGAAAGGGAAAAATTACTCGAGCTATAAGAGAAAACCGTATCTTTCAAAAAGTAACTTTTTATCCTACAGTAAAATCTCTATAAATTAATAATGTTGGAATCCTAAAAATTTATTAATTTATAGACACTTTAATTTATCAATTTTCCTAATTTAGTAATTTTAGATAAAATTTAACTGTTATAACTAATAACCGAAGAATAAAGTGTTCACTTGTACGTTTCACTGCAGTTCTCAGTGGTTGGAGAGCGATCCGGCTTCATCATCAACTACTTGCAGTGTTTCTCTCTTTTTTTCTATGTTCTTTTTTCTATGTTCTTTTTTCTATGTTCTTTTTCACTTTCGGTTTCTGTTTTTTATGTTTCTTGATTGTTATATCAGACGACAAAAAAATATATATATATTTTTGTAAAATCAATTATTCAGAAAATTTAAAGGTTTATTTAGTAGGATCAAGAAATTAATAGGTTTTCCTTTGAACAATAAATACAAGAAAATTTTTGTTATGATATACCTTGAGAATTAATTCACAATCTCATATATTAAATGTGAGTCAATAAAAAGTAAAAAAGAGTAGATGTCAAGAGGGCACAAATACATGGTAAAATATGGTGTAATACTTAGTAAAATTTGAAAAGATAATACACATAAAATGTAAAATCTTTGAGATCTCAAGGGTGAATAAATGAATTTTTAGAAAAAAAAAAAAAAAAAACATGATTAGTGAACATATTATTAGATTCAAGGGTCGGCTATGTTAATCATGGTAAATGAGGTATGATATATAGAGTACCCGTCATGACTTGGTCTAGAATTCTCTTGTGTCATGTTACACTTGCTTCAGTGGATGAAGTAAGCTCGTTAAAGCCGCTCTAGCGACATAGTATTATATATGTAGATTCACATTGAATATGTTATATGTTCATAAGATTTAATATACTCGTAGTTAATATAAAATGGTGTAATGTTTACATCAACGTCTAATGATCAATGATATCCACACAATTAAGATTAATTATTAACGTCAATTTTTTTAAGGATATGTGCTCATGAGGATTTGCACCAAAAAAAAAAAAAGTGCTCATGAGGTATGAATAAGATATCAACTCTCTTAAATATAAATGGTCATGATGGTTGGGAGGTTTTTAAATTACCTTTTGTTATTAAATGATATATATATATATATATTAAATCGATATTTTACAGCATAAATATTATCGTCGACAATATATGTGTCGTATATCGTTTAATAAAATAAGCTTTATGTTTATACATATTCACTTTTAAATATTCAAATGATTATATCTATATTTATAAAATCACGTTGATAAAAGTTCTACGCTGACTGGAAAATGTCTCATGAAACAACAAAATACATACCAAGAATCATTCAATTTTACCATGAATAATAAAATTCGAATAAAATTACCTCCATGTGAAAAGATATTCAAAAGATGATATTAACGATGATACTTCAATCTAGTTAAACACATCCAAGAAAGAAAGAAAAAAGTTACATTTACATCAAGATATATATATATATACGAACCCAGCTAAACAAATAGCAGTTTAATTCTATAGTTAAAATAACCATTGAACCCTTTTTTTTTGTGCAACACCATTGAACCCTATGTCAAGAGATATTCGATGATACAAGAGACTAGGATAAGCTAATCTAATTTAAAATTAGAGAGATTCTTATATGAAAGTGATCAAACATCAAGAAACAAGTAACATATTTAATTTGGATATTCATCTAATCCCATATAATAGAATAATAGATTAATGGTTGAGGAAAAAAAATAGAATAATAGATTAATGTTATATCGGTGAAATTGGTGGGACTTAAACTATTGAGTTGGTGTGTCTTCTAAATAAATATTATTTTACAGCAATGTAATCATCTTTCCAATTCGAAAGTTGTATGAATGTAAAGTTAAAACTTTTCCAAAAAAAAAAAAATCATAAGATAAAAAAAGTTAGTTAAAAGTTTTAAATCGACATATATTTATTTGCTATTAAATGTAAAAAAATACATTAATGAGTTGTGGCCCTTGTATAAATTTCTTAGGATATGTTTCCATATAAAATGCAAAAATATCGAAAAAAAAAAATATATGCATTAATGAGTTGTAGTCATATATGTAGTCTCGTTTTTTTTTCGTTTGGCAACGATGTAATCTCATAAAGATATGTTTCTATATATCTTTTAGGGCAAATAGATATCTTTCTATATAGGGTGCAAAATAACGAATTATAGATATACCCTTATATGTTAATGTACTCTTTATAAACCAAAAACGTGAAACTCGTCAAAAGAACAAGAGACGATAAGATATGGATGCTGGATCATCATCATCATCAAGTGCTTCTGGACCACAACAAGAGAAGCGTTCACGACAGAGGAGGACGAAGGGGATCGATTACGAGAGTAGCGTTGCGAATTTGTCGAGAGAAGGCAGAGAGACTTTGATGGTTGTGAATCGTAGAAAACAATTGAACACAATCCCAGGTACTTCATGTTCTGTGTTCGATCATTCGTGTCCTCGATACAGGTGGCTTCACCCTGGTTGGATAGTTGAGGAACGTATCATGCCTAGCGATCGGCTCTACCGGGTAAGTGCGCTCTTCTCTTCTTTCTTTCGTGACGAAGAATCAAGTCTTAGTTGTTGTCGCCATATATAATTAAGCATATTTTCATATTCATCTAATTTCACTGTGCAGTACTATTACGACCCACTGGGGCAATTGTACAATTCTCGGGGACAAGTGACTCAGATGTTGGCAGATACTGAGAAGACTCGCGCACTTGTCATCTACGACAAGTAGTCTTCTTCGTCGATCTAATGAGTTGTGCAATGATGGATTAATGGTCATACCCTCTATATAAATTAAATGGCCAAGCAATTCAAATTATCCTAGACTAATTTATCTATCTATCTTTTATATATGTTTCTTGTTAATTATATAAATGAAATTATCTTTCTTGGATTGTTAATTTTTAATATGAAGATCGTTCAACAACTTGTTTGGGTGGTGTGTTTACAAAAGTTGAGTTAATATTTGTTGTACTGTGTATTCAGAATTAAAATTTGGGGTTTTTGGGCTATATAATGAGAAAGAAACATAAGGAATTAGATAAATTTAAAATACTTACATCTCCGATTATGAGGGATCAAAATGTTTGAACCAGAGAGAGAAACGAGTTAGACTGAATGAAGATCATTAATATATTTGACACCTTGGTTACTTATGAGGAAGAAAACTGTAACTTTTGCGCTTGTGTAACATAGTTGTGGTTGAGACGAGAGATGCATACTCTCTTTATGGTGTTGGTGGAGACGAGACACGTACGAGTTGCATACTTTCTTTCCAGAATGATCAATATAAAATTGCTTGAATGAGTTGCAACATTATCTTCTTCAAGTTTTGTAGAAATTAATTTTCTTTCTTTAGAGAGAAGTTTTGAGTAATGAGTACTAGTATATGTTACTGGAAAATCATATACATAAGGAAATATTATTCGAAGACACCCATCTGTTTCGCAAATCTTGTCCTTGTACAAGTAGTTTATATATAGCTTTCGCTTATCCACAATGTAAGGTCATTATATTCATGATAAACTTTCACCAAACTCAAAAGATATCTACAAACAAAACCTGCATATTTGATGAGTTTAGAACTCAATGCAACAGAAGACTAAATGTGGCTATATTTATTATTATCTAAAATGTCACATCCACTCAGATTATTGGTCTCAAGGACCCGAGATTTACATACTACATGTAGTCGCTTTTATGACGTGATAAACAATTATTCAAATAGTTTAAGTTCCAAGAGAATCAATATAACTCGGCAAGTATGGACGATAGAAATCGTCAACAAAATTAGGTAAACAAATTAATTGTTTAATTTTTTTACAGCAATCCACTTCATTTTTTTTCTTTATATGAGGGATTCTGGAAATCCATCTACAATATGATGGAAAGAACCTCCAAAAGCCAAAAACCCTAGTCCATAAAAGTAAACAAGAGTTCATCAAGGGCTTTCGTTAGTTTGTAAGTAGATCTCATGGACCTCTTGATGAAGACCATCGAATAGAATCGACTCTCACAAGAGTATACTCAAAGTAGTTAAACTGCCATAGATTGAATGATGAACAAAAAAAATAAAATAAAAGAATTGTCTAAAAATTACATGTCCCGGAACTACCAACCAATAATAACATCATATTACAAAATCCAATCAAATTAGAAATTTGGAATGAACAGATGTACCATAAAAGTAACCAAAGGTGTCAAAGGAACGTCTTGTTTCTTGCAGCTTCGATAACAAAAATAAATAAATATATAGATATATATATAGTCTTCTTATTAGAAATTAAGCATGCTTCTGTACTTTTGTTGGTTTGCTTTTGTACAGTTGCCCACGATGTTTCCTTAGTCGTCAAGTAAAAGTTAT
>NC_025697.1:5881038-5896477 GCF_000633955.1 Camelina sativa | reverse complement strand
AGTTTCCCGTTCTGTTTCATTTGGTGCTCTGACCAATGCCTATGTGCTGCTAAGACTCTGTCTAGCAGTTCTTGAGGCACTGGTTCTCCTCTTCGTTGCTGTGGTGAAATACTTGCTGTGTGAACCAACGTTTTCCATTTGTCCTGCCATCACACGGTTATTGGAAATATTAAGCTTTCAATTTCTAGTGGATAAGGTTCAAAGTGTGTTCGAGCAGTTTTTGCTATGTATCTTACCTTCAAGTCCACGTAGGTTCGATGACTTGCATTCTCAAAAGAACGCATTTTCACATCACGCCATCTGCAAAATAATGTTTGATCATTAGTCTGACCCCCACTGCCAAGTTATTATATTAACCATCATCCATGGAATCAGACTTTTTACCTTCCAGTCCCAACTTCTTCAACTGCTTGTACTAGAGCTTCTACCTCTGTAACAGAGAATGGTCTTCTGGTTCTTCGCTGTGAAAGCTCTGTACGCTTAGGTTTCTCATTAAGTGGAACAATTGCTAGAGCCCCGGATTCCAAGGCCGAAACTGGAACCAACGCTCTTGAATCTGGTGAAGGTTGTTCATCAGCTGATATGTCACTCTGATATGGGACTAACTCATGGTTATTCTCCACACTTTTTCCTGAATTAATCAGGAGATCTGCATCTTGGGGAGGGAGAGGGATTACAATATCTAACGCGGGAGAAGCTGCTACGGACCTGGGAAGAGCGAATGATTTTCCTTAGGATCTCTAGAGCTTCAAATTTATCCGTACACTACAAAAGCAAATTTTTGCAGCAAGCCAAATATGTATAAGAACAGGTTTGTTTGTACCTTTCTGACAAATTGGTGGAATCCGTTGGCATAGAAACAACAGGAGTTTCAGAGGAAAGAGGTACAGGAAGTGTTTCGGGACCGGGCTCCAAGGTGAAGCCAAGGTTGCCTAGATTTTCTCTACACGAAAGACCAGTCTGTGATAGAGTGTTGTTGTCATCTCTAACCTTCTTCCCTTGGACTAACACCCCAATACGTATTCCACCACCGAGTAAAGCAGTAACAGCCTCTTTCACCGTCCTCTGCAACCGAAAGTGTTAAGTGTCATGACTGATATTATGGAATAAAATTCATCATTGCACACAGCAGAACCAAATTAATCACGCACCTTCAGCAAGCCTACAGTTGCTGTCTCTGGAACTTCAATAACAAGCTCCGGAATCCTAAGGGACTTGATGCTGAACTTTACTGCAAACAATGATATAACATGAGATCCACATATCACGTCTCAGTCAAATTCTATGAATTATTAACTGATCCAAGTACCAGGGGAGTCCTTTAAATGAAGACCTATTTCGCTAGAGAGAACACCGTCTTCTGCATATAACAAAGAAGCCAAAAGATGATCATGAATAAAAACCATATCAGCCTGATAATGAAGCATCTGAATATAGAGACTGATAAGTACCTGATTCTCGCTTCAGAGGTGAATTAGAAACACTTTCACTACTGAGTCCTCCATCATAATTTACGACCAACCCTTTGTCAGACAGTCTTCTCTTCCTATGAACGGGCTCACGCTTCCATGGGTTGTAACCATAACCATAAGAAAATTTTCTCTTGCGGTACAGAGCCTTGAGATGACCATCTACAGACAGATATCCGCAAGCGAAAAGTAAGGGCAGAGCAGCAACAAAAAAAATGGATGCGCCAAAGAAGTAAGACAGCAGAAAAATATGATACAAACCTGTTCTAGTGTCTTCAAAACACTTCAACATGGAGACTCCTCTCCCGTAATTTTTCATCACCGACTTCTTGATTCTTCGATTTCCAACCCGAGAGGGAGGCCTATACGACTTATTACAATTGTCACTAAATTTGTAATACTTACAATAGTTATTGTCATCATCTCTGCAAACTAACTTAGAATGATTCACATATCCTTGAAAAGAATCATCGGAGACACGAACTGTGCATGGTGCCAATTTAACATCCCCATCCAGATGGACTGATTCTGGAGACTGCAAACGTAACTGACTCGGATCCTTTAAGCTAAAACGATCAGCAACGAAACCACCAGTTGCTTCTCCTTGTTCCTCATTAACAACACATGTCTCCTCCTCAGTGCCAACGAGGGACTTCAAACCACACTCCTCCTTCTTACAATCAGAAAAAACCGGTGTTTGCTCCAAAACGCAGTCACTTTCAACAGAAGAAACTTGCAAATCAGCGTTTGCTTCATGATCAGAGAACTCAGATTTACAAGGCTTATTATTAATATAGACATGTTCAAGTTCCTCCTGCTTAACAGCTCCACCACCCAAATGAACATCATGATTCTTCCCTTCAAATGCATAGGTAGAGGTTGAAGAACTCTCGCTTTCTTCAAGCAACTTCCCAGCAAGAGAAGCAAGCAAATCAATCGCACAGATCTGACTGTTATCATCATCATCATCACCTAACTTACTTGATGATACCTTCCTCTAAAACAGGAAAAACACAAGTTTCGTCAAGAGACGAATTTATTGTAAAAATTTACACAGACAGAAAAGGTAAATAAATCAAAATGAAGGGCACAAGAATATATATATATATACCCTGCTAGAACGAGGAGCCTTGGGAATACTAGGGAAATCAAAGACATTAGAGCCACAACTTAACTTCCTCTTAACCACCATCTCTCAATTACGCGTAACAAAAAAAAACAAACCCTGCAATTAAAAAAAAAAACAAACATTATTAATTGTCATGATCATCATCTAAAGCAAAATTAAGCTCTCAATGATCTACACAGATCAGAGATCGATCAGATGCCAAAAAAAAAAAAGAAACCCATACAGAGATCAGATCAACAAAGAAAAACACCAAATTAAACCCCTTCATCAAAGTTTTTAAATGTACTTATATTTTATTTTTAAAAATAAACATGCAAAAATGAAGCGTANAAAAGAAAAAAAAAAAAAAAAAAAAAAAAAAAAACATTGATGAGATGAAGAAAACAGAACAAGAGCAACTCAAAAAAAATGTTTAACAAATTAAGTTAGAACCACGATCTTCCTGATCAGAAGATCTCCATAGCCAACTTCAGACAAACAAAAGTTTTCAATAATTTCAACAGATGATGAAATTGTGATGACCAACCCAAAAAAAAAAAAACTCACCGAATCACAAAAACAACGACGAGCACTGGATCACAATCACACACACCGGAAGTAATTATAGATCACGCAAACTGGGAAAAAAGAAATGTACGCTACTTTCTTTACCCAGTGCCAAATCTCTGGTTATNAAAAAAAAAAAAAAAAAAAAAAAAAAAAAGAAAGCAACTGATAAAATGCTATACAAATTTTTTTTGTAATAAAAGAAGCTTTGTTTGTAAGAAAAAAAATCCTTGGAAAGATTATGCGATCGTCCTTCACTTTCTCTCTCTCTCTCTCTCTCAATCTCTTTCTCTATTCTAGAATAGGAAGAAGAAAGACATAAAACCCTCCCTTTGAAAAAACAAAAACCACCCCTCAAAATGCTTAAACCCCCCTCCTCCTCCTCTCCCCCATTTTTATTCCTTTTTCAGAAAAATAAAATAAAATAAAAAATGTTACAAAGCAGAAATTAACCACACAACCGGATGAGGCAGTTCAATGGATATTGGTTTTACCGGCTTTAGCCAGTCACGCTTCTTCTAATCTCTCATCTCACTTCCTTCTCTTTTTTTTTTTTTAATCACGACGGCACGTGGAGGATCCTCTCACTACACGAAACCTATTTTTTCTTTGTCATTGTCAGAATTATTATTCTTAAAAAAAAAAAAAAGAGAGTTTTAATTTCGGGATTGGATTAAAAAAAATTATTCCCCAAAAATGAGGGGAATATTTATTATTAATTATGATGAGGATGTGATTGTGATACCGCGTGGATACTTTCCTTTTACTGTTCCGTCCACGTTTTTACATCATTGGCCCACGTGTACTTCCCTTGCTGACGTGGTTGTACACCGTGGAATTGTTTTCGCTTTCAGAAAAAAAAAAAAAAACTTATTATTCATTGTCCCCCCAGTGGCTTCTTTTAAGGTCCTACTACTACTACTACTACAAGAGTAAGGTTTATCATTTATATAATTCGTAACTATTGAATCCTTCCCCATAAATATTGTTCAAAGCTTTATTTATGTCTCTTTTGGTAAGTTTGTTCTTACGTTATTATTATAAATGGAGTATTTTGTTATATATATTGACCAGAGGCCAAAGACACCTAATTAATTTCTTCTGTGAGGATTAGTCCAATAGCGACAAGTGTATTTTCGCCCAGTTCTCTATTTAGTCAAGTTCCATCATCCTTCGAACAATACTACAATGTGTGGTATTTATTATACAGGAGGGAAGAGATTAATTACACCACGTCGTTAATTAAAATATAGAGAATCTTGAAAGTTAAAACATCTCCACGTCTTTAAATATATCTATGCATGATATATAAATGATAGATCTAGCTACTACTTGAATATACTATGTATGTACATTTTAGGATAAACATCCATGGTTGTTTTTATAATAGTGTCAAGCATATTCTTAATTGGCCGGAAAAAAGAGCATATTCCTAGTTGTAAGAAATGTTATATTATTATTCGGTAAATTCGGATATAGTAGAAGAAAAGCAATTAAATAAGTTTGTGTTGCATATATTATTTGTTTTTTAAATGAATACGAGATCCAACCACCTAGCAAATCGAGAATATTCCATTTATTTTGAAAGTCAGTTGGCATAAGCTTATCGCAAGATATATAACAAATCAAGGATATATATAGAAAGACAAGATTTCACATGGTTGATTGTCACACTCATGACCCCCCGGCCCCCCTCATATTATTTTTTAATACGCCGATAATATTGGACTTATATCCATGTCGTTGTGTATTAAGAAAACCATGTGTTTGTGTTTCATGTAGTAGATGCATGTGTTTATAGTCTATATATTCACACACATATTGCCAACTTAACATTTTCACAATTTTATAATATCAGATCTCCTATATCAATCAAACTTCTAAGTTTAATAATGTTATGGACATCATATATACATATTGTTGACGAACAAATGATTTTTTATTTATTTATGTGACGACTATGTAACAATAACATATATGTATTGTCATTTATATCTATATTTTGTCAAAATAACATCAAATTATGTATGACAAGATTTAACTTATTATAGCTCGTGTATACGCACTAATGCACTATATGCAGTATAAATACGTAAATGTATTAATAAATCAAAACATGAGAAGTACGTGAAAGAAATAAACAATTCAAACACGAAATATTATTCATTGAAGATGTATATATACCGTCTGATCCCAATGTTTTATAATATCGAGAACGGGTGTATATATAGGAGGCGGAAATATTCCAAAAACAAACAAAAAATGGCGTAGCAAACGCGGTTGGACTCGAGCATCTCATCTATTATGCAGCATAATTTATGCTTCAGCGGAAGAGGCTAATATAAGATCTGGTCTTTTACTCATTTGCGAGTTCGTCTCGTCTGGGTGGTACAGCTTTTGTTCTTATTTTTCTCCTTTAATTTATTTTTATCTCTCGTCACCAAGTTGAAGAAAAGCAATCACGTATCATCACATGGTTCTCATCATATCCTGGCAACATTTTGAAATTGATTTAATATTCCGTTAGCTAGCTAGCCCACAAGAAGAATCTCAATAACTTACACAATACCCTAACATTTTACGTTTTCTTTTTTATTTGGAAACTGACTTTTGAGACGGTTACGTATGCTTGAAGGCCGTATATATTCGTTGAGGTGGTTGAAATAAAACTTACTCGACATGTCAACTTGGACTTAATTCTTGCATGCACTAGCAAAAGTAGTAAATAATATCTATGAAGAATTTGATTAATTTAGCTTGTTGTTATCATTGCAATTATCTAAAAATAATAACAATTCTTTTGTTTTCATTAAATATGAAATCTAGAGAGTCACTTTGTAGATTTTAAGATATTATTACAAGAAAATCGTTCATTAATATTAGTGTACATTATAACATTTGTAAAATATTAAGAACTTTATATACTTCTTTACATTGTGATTTTTTAAAAATCATCTCAATATTTACAATAATTAAATATTAGGTCTTTTATGCAAATAAAAATATTAGGTTTAAACTACACATACATTTATATGAAAGGTTGGAGCGAGAGAGTTTTTGGCTTACCAATTAATTAGGACCATATATATAGCCGAGTTTTCAAAACGCTAGCTAGCTAGAAAAAATGGGCATGCTTTTGCACCAAACCGACATATATAAATGGTTCTAGAGCACATATGTCGCCTCCATGAAAGTATGAAACATGTGCACTTCCTTTTTTCAAATCCATCATATCTTTCTCCCGTCGGTCAATAGCATATATATATAATATATTACGCAGAATTGATCACTAGCACCGTCGCACCGAAATATACATTCGACGTTCAATCAAGCCTGGCATACTCTCTAGTGATAAATGAAACACGTACGATGCAGAAGCTATGCATGTGGTCATGACAAAACTATCAACACTATGCCATGTCCACCGATAGAAAACACAAAATATGCTAGAGTCGACCACTTGTTCATCTACCAACTAAAACAACCTAATTTTACAACTCAGGAAACCAGTCAACAGATCTAGGAGGGAACAGCCGTCCCGTTCTTAATTTCATACTTATATGTGGAATATATATGTCCAATGGTAATGGAAATTTTTCATAACTTTTTTCTTAAAGTTAGAAATAAAAAATACGAAAATAGCTTTAGTACGGTTAATTATCCAGTAATAAAAACAATCAAATAAGGTGTGTATTAAATGGTGGGAGTGGGAGGTGGATGCGTGAGCGAAGAAGATACCCGTAAGTAGTTCAACTGTTCAAGTAACCCACACACCTTTTTTAATTGAAAGTGAAAATGTTGCGTGAAAAAACAATCTATCTATGAACCGTCAACTGTGACTAAAACTATAAAAGAAG
This sequence comes from Camelina sativa, assembly GCF_000633955.1. NCBI lineage: Eukaryota > Viridiplantae > Streptophyta > Magnoliopsida > Brassicales > Brassicaceae > Camelina > Camelina sativa. The sequence continues at coordinate 5,889,476 of NC_025697.1, read as the reverse complement.
GAAAGATGCAAACTCAAACGTAAAAAGGACTTCCTCGTGCCGAAAGAGACAAATTTAAAATCAAGTTGGTAAAGAAAGAAACTGATGAATGATTATTAATTAATTTACTCATGTATATTTCTTTAGATCTAATTGGATGCAACTATAATATTTAGATATGGATTGTCTAAAACTGGCCAACTATAAAAACTAATCAGTTGACAATTGTTTTTGCAAAACTGCACTTTCACAATCACTTGGCTTCTTTTTTGTGTGTACATCAGTACATCATCATACCATCTTTATACCAACATCATCTAATCAGCATCATCATCATCATCACATCAACATCATCATATTATCATCATTATCACCATCACAATCTTAAACATTCATAATGATGGTGGTGATGTGATGATGATGATGATGGTGATGGTGGTGATGTGGATGATGATGACAAAAGAACATTGGGCTTTCTAAAAGTTGAGTTATCAGACGAGCTGCCTCATCATCAATACACTTTGGGCTTTTCAAGAGTGGAATTTGCTTCAGATTGCAAAAGATTAGTTTTGGACAGTGGGCCTCATAGGAAAATATACTCTTAAGAAGACTCCCTGACATTTTTAAAAGAGTTCTGTTGAACGAGTGATACTACACTTGATTGGAATTGATAAGAAGAATGGGCGAAACAAAGGACTTTTATTAAAATAGTCAAAAATCGCCAAATCGGCAAGTTTATAATATGTGTTAAGAGAGCCGGTCGGCTAATTACAATATTGCACTCTCGCTGAAAGACTTTTAATACTTAGAACTAGAATATGTCTCTTGTTCAGATTCTCGTTCCAGAATGTCCTCTCTTTTGGCCAGAAGTTCTCTATTTATAGTTGATGGGACATTTCACCTTCATGCTTTGGGGTCGATGTGGTACCGCCTTAACGTGTGAATGGCAGTCATCTTTGTCCAGGGCGTCGCTTAACGGACTGGACATGGAGCCAGACCCTTCTAGAAGGTTCGCCGTCCTAAATTCTCTTATGTGTTGGTCAACGCTTCCAGAAGCTTTATTGACCGTCCCTGAGATGGCCAAGTGGAAGGCCTGTTAAAACAGGGTAAAACCCATATCCAACAAGTTCGACCTCGTTATAATCAACTAATCAAGTGCTCTCATTTACCACGTCTGATTCTGTCATTTCACAGAAGTTGTTGTATTTTGGATTGATTCCTTGTTGTATCCGCCAAAAAGCCAATGGACCATTTTAATGAGTAGTTACTAGTTAGTTTCTTTTGGTTTAGCTGACAATAGAGGTTATATTTATGTTCATTCACTTAAACCGTAATTTTGCATCGGAGTTGCCCAGCACCATTTTCTAAGAAAGGTTTATCGATGTAAAGATGAATTATGGCCGGCTTCCCTTATAGATTAGTCACTGATAGAATCCTATATTGGGTGTGGCTGCCGAAGCAAGTTTTGCATATTGTCAATAGTTACGCTCAATCAATGCTATGGGTTTGAGACGATCAAGAGATGATTATGTTGTCATAAAAAGACCGATCAAGCGAGTCGAACACAGATACCTGTCGTACTCAAAATAATACCCATAAACACACTAAGTATATATACAATCAAAATAAAATGCATACGAACAAAGTTGTCTTTCACAACATTGACACACGAACGTCAAAATGCTTACTACCCGGTTTCAGACATTTTGACTACACAAATTACATTAGTCCTTAGTAGCAAGCATACATAAAACTAAAATCCACGATCAACAGCATTCCCAATTACCGTTGATCGCAAGAGCCTTAAAAAAACCCAAAAGTGAAATGCTGCTGATCCAAAAGAGATTTTCGGATACTTGTAGCAGCATCATTCACTGTTCTACTAACACAACAATGGACATATCAAAAGAGAATAATAAATACCTCTTTGTTTTTTTTTTTTTTTAAGGTTGATGATGATGAGATCATCTCAAGATGAACAATGGGGACAACGTATCAAACCATTCTCATTGCAGTCAGGACATCTCTTGAGTCTATCTTCATCCTCATCAAACAGTTTCTTGCTACCACTACAATTGGAACACGGAACAAATCTAATGTCACCGCAACAATGGCAAACAAAACCTGGTTGTCTCATAGGAAACTCTTTAAGAATCTTGGCAAGCTCGCCAATCTCAAACAAACTCTTGACCACATCAGCACCACCAACATACTTCCCCATGATGAACACCTGAGGCAAAGACACACTCTTTTCACCCATTGCAATCTGCAACTCTTTCCTGTAAGCTATATCCATGGAGACATCACGCTCATCGATCCAAACACGAAAACCTCTAAAGATCATCCTCACAGCATAACAATCCTCAAAAGTCCTCCTAATCCCTCTCAAGCTAGTGAAATACACCACAATCCTATCCTCTGTACCTGGGAGACGGATCACAGAGTTGTTTAACGTCGAGAAAGGCGATATCCGAGACTCGGATAAAAGCGATTTCCCTGATTTCTGCTTCTGAGGAAGCTCAGGTGGAGGTGGTTTCACAGGTTTGGAACTCTCGAACAATCTACAGAGGTTTTTGACTTTTCCTTTGAGAGAACTGCCTACTGATTCTACGGGGGTGTAGAATTTGGTGATTGACGTCGTACGGTTCAGGGAAGGGTTGAGATTGTGGGGTTTAGGGTTGGAATCCGCCGCTGTCCTCCCGTGAATCGTAAGGGACCTGTTGAAAAACGACGACGTCGTAGGCGATTTCGTCTTCCCTGAGAAATCCGAGTTTTTCTCCAATCCCGCCATCGGAAATCCTTAGATCGCAACGAAACAAAACCCTTTTCGACGGCTAATTTGGTGGCAAAAAACCTAATTTAAGAATTTAAAAATAAATAAAACCCTGTGATGATGAGATGAGATGAGATGATGATGATGATGATCAGATTCAAACCAAACCGAAATCGAAAAAGAGAAAGAAGCAAATTGGCTCACCGATCGATCACCTCCCAAAGGAAGAAATAGAAATTGGAATGATCCTTATCGGAAAAGAATCAGCTTTTTCGAGCTGTAAAACGATCGGAACTAGTGCCGTTTTTTTAAGCTGATGAATGAGTTGTTATTTCACCGATGATCTCAAAGAATTATCTGATTTTCTGGGAAATTTTTGGTTGTTTTTTTTGGTTTGTTGATGGTTGCGGAGAAGAAGAAGAAAGATGTGTGTGGGTGGAGGAGAGCTCCGAATTAGCCCCCTTTGTTTTTTNTTTTTTTTTTTTTTTTTTTTTTTTTTGTCTTTGTTGCAAAGCAAAGAATTTTTCTGTTTTCTTTTCTTATTTTTTCAACGTTTTTTTTAAATTATTATGTCTCTTATTAAAGGTTCTTTATGAAATCTTTTTTTAATTAGATATGCTCCTTCGAGGAAAACGAATTACAAAAATAATTAAAAATGGAGTTAAATTGCGAGGAAAAGTCGTTTTTATTGGTAAAACGCGGTTGGTTGTCGTATTAATAAATATAAAAAAAAGGTTATTCAAATGGTTACAGCGGTCTGGGAGAAACCAGATTACACGTCCGGTTTACAATTACGCGAGATATTTGGTTTTCTCATTCTAAAACCATATTATAAGTTTTTGAGATGAAGTAGTAAATAACTTGTGAACGTGATGTAAAAACTCAGATTACGAACTTTGTGAATTTAACAATGAGCCATAAATTAACACCGCAACTAGAATTAACGTGGCCGTTCCAAAGCTCTTAACCTGTGTAATACACTATTTATTTTATGAATCGTATACTTTATAAGATAATTGATATGCCGTTTTAGATAAAAGAGGAGTGAGCTTATATATTTTACAAAAGAGTTTCTAAATAATGAAAAATAATTCCAAGTGACTGCTAGAAAATAAAAATGTAAAAATGAAAAAGGATATATCTATGAAATTTGCAGGTCTTCAGATAGTCACACAATTCAAAGTCTGAGATCCTTTGGGGGTAAGATGATGATAATGTCAAATAAAGAGTGTTCTATTATCATTGGTTGATATTTTTCTTGTAACCAAAATATTTTTTTTTTTCTGCGGTATCAAATCATAGCAATGTGATCTAGTCCAAAAAGAAAAATGTCATATTGTGAGGAAAAAAACCCTACTGAAATGTGTCATATAGTGAGGAAAATAAAACACGCAACAAAAAAAACGTTAGCTGTCGTTATGCACCGAACGATTCTAAGAAGCAAAGCCAATTCTTTCTTCACCTTACAATTAAAAATCTCTCTCTATCAAAGAGAGACGTTTCATTCTGTATAACGAACGGAACCGTCTGAGAAGAGAAGAAACCTTATTTGATGAAAGCTTCTCTCATCCGCAATCTCAAAGGTATAAACTTGCATACTCTTTTCTTTCTGGCTTAATTTACTTCTCTGTCGACGATTCGTGTGGTGTTGTTTGATTTCAATTCGACAGAAGACTACTTTCACTTCATGAATCGTTTCAGCTAAACAAAAAAATTCCAACTTTTTATGTTTTTCTCCTTCTGAGTGGCCGATTTGATTGAAAGGATTTGTCTTTTGGTTTGTTCGTTTTACAGGATTTTTGTTATGGAGATTATCTCATTCAACTTCGTGCCCCAGTGCTCTGTTGTTACTTGGAGTGGTGAATTAGCCACGAAAAGATTGGTCCCAAATCGATCAAGTCTCTTCTTATCTGGGTTCAGGAAATCCAGATTTGTGATCAGGAATGGGAATTCTGATGGTTATGTGGTTGGTGAGAATGAGGATGTGGGTACTATATCCAGAAGACGAAGAGAATCATCTACTTCTAAGGTTTTGATTCCTGGTTTGCCTGATGAATCAAATGGCGAGCCTCCTGCTCGAATCAGTCATTCTCACTGTGAGTGGAGACCCAAGCTCAGAGTGCATTATGAGAAATCAGGTTGTGCTAACGTCGAGGCTCCTGCGGTGTTGTTTCTTCCTGGCTTTGGTGTTGGTTCATTTCATTATGAGAAGCAGCTTACTGATTTGGGAAGGGATTATAGAGTGTGGGCTATTGATTTTCTCGGCCAGGGTTTATCTCTCCCGACTGAAGATCCTACTACTACCGTGGCTGAAGAAACTGGTGCCTCTGAAGATGAGAAACCATTTTGGGGATTTGGTGATAAAACTGAACCATGGGCTGATCAACTCGTGTTCTCGCTGGATCTCTGGAGGGATCAAGTTCAGTATTTTGTAGAAGAGGTAAACAATATCTGCTGAAATTTCAACTATGCTGTTCATCTGTTATGTTACTCAGTAAGCTCTTGATCAACTTATAGTCACAAGTTCTATCTGTCTCAAGTCTTGGAAAGTTTAGGAGAAGAGGATGGTGCATTGTTTTAGCTCTTTCATTAGATATTGTTGCTATGAGTCATATACTCATTGATTTCAGTAGTTACCAGATCAGCACCTGAGTATTGTGTGTATGAAGTCTTTTGGGATTGGTTTGGACATGGGAGAGTATAGGAGGCACTTGAATTCATCCCTATTCTTGATTCTGCTTGTGTTCTAGTTTCACTAAGAAATAAAGGAATGAACACTAAGTACGGTTTCACCTGAAATAAGTTGCTGAGTATATTGTATTTGTTGTACAGGTTATCGGTGAGCCTGTATACATTGCAGGGAACTCACTTGGAGGGTATGTAGCTCTTTACTTTGCAGCAACCCATCCTCACCTGGTAAAGGGTGTTACCTTGCTTAATGCAACACCTTTCTGGGGTTTTTTCCCTAATCCAGTAAGATCCCCAAAGCTAGCACGTCTCTTTCCATGGCCCGGAGCATTCCCTTTGCCGGCAAGAGTGAAAAAAATCACAGAATTGGTGTAAGTGAGACTTTACGAACATATCTTCTTACCTGTTAATTATCATTTTCTAGCTCTATCATCAGTCTAATATCTTTACTTTTTGTTATACTTCCCCATGGAAATGCAGATGGCAGAAGATAAGTGATCCTGAAAGCATAGCTGAGATACTTAAACAGGTCTACACTGACCATTCTACCAATGTGGATAAAGTATTCTCACGTATTGTGGAGATTACGCAGCATCCGGCTGCTGCAGCGTCGTTTGCTTCAATCATGCTTGCTCCTGGTGGACAACTATCTTTCTCTGAAGCTTTATCTAGGTATAACACAGCGTAAATCTCTTTTAGTTATATGTTCTTTCATCTGTTAGATTGGTTGTATCGCTTATCGAGGAATGCTATGTGATGGTCTATGCTATAGGTGTAAGGAAAACAATGTCCAGATATGTCTCATGTATGGAAGAGAGGATCCATGGGTGAGTCCGATGTGGGGAAAGAAGATAAAGAAGGAAATCCCCACCGCTCCATACTACGAGATCAGCCCAGCGGGTCACTGCCCACACGATGAAGTCCCTGAGGTACAATACAATGAACAGCTGAAAATTTTCTTCAAACTCTGCAGTTGGCTTTGGATATGCGTAATGAACCCATTTACATATGAAAACGAGTAGGTGGTGAACTATCTGATGCGGGGGTGGATCAAGCACGTGGAGTCTGGTGGTTTTGAAGCGCTCCCGCTTTTGGACGACAGTGAAGAAATTTGGGAGGAGTCCAGCATTGGTAGAGAAATTGAGTTCCCGAGAGATGGTTGGAAGAAAGCAGTGAAACTGTTGTTGTATGGGTCAAACTATTCGTTCTGGAGTGGAGTTAGAGATTCTTTCAAATCCAGTTTCACAAGGGTGTTTGGAGGGAAGTCTGCATAGAATAAGCATGGAACAGTCCTTGTCTAGTGTAAATTTTTTTTTTTCCTTTTTTCCGTCATTGTCTAGTGTAAATTAGTTGTAATCGATGATTTGATGCTAGCTATAATGTTGTATGTAGGGTTCAAATTTATAAATGTTCAAAAAGGAAAAAGTTGAGAAAATGTCTACTTGATACTTGATAGGTAGTAAGAAACTCTTGTCTTGCAGAGTGTTGTATACAATCCAGAGGTTCAGATAAAAAAAAAGGATGGCAAAGCTGGAACCTGACAATGACTAGATTTGTGCAGAAAAAAAGAGACTGCCAGTGCCAAATCTCAGAGATGCTTCTCGGTGTCTCTTCCAAGTGAACTCTTTCGGTTGCAAATGTCTTCCGGTGCATTTGATATATTTCCTAACGATTCTCATTTCAGTAACTGTGTTTAGATATAACCATTTGTGTTGTTGGCAACTTACATAGCAGGAAAAAGTGAGACGGGTTTTCGAAAGAAGTATTTGGAAAACTACAAACCACCAACCCCGGAGGGAAATAGACCCTCAAACAAACAAAAAGACACTGAAAGCTGCACGCCGTGTATGAGTTGTCTTCAAATTTGATATTGGAAAGTTGAAGAGAATGTGGTAGAGCTGAAAAAACACTCTTATTCCTAAAGAGGAGAGTTGGGAAGTCATACAAGGCATGTGTGAGTGTATTTGAACATGCATGTTATGTACTTTCTTGGTTCCCAGAGGTGAACATTAGTATTTGAACTTGTTTAGGGTGTTTGAAAAGACATATCATTGGTTACTTTTTCGAGGCAATAAGACCAAGAGTAAGTCCGTATCCTTGAATCTAAATCTGCTAATCAACATGAACATGAGATTAGAATTTCTCTTTGATTTCTAATGTTTCCGATAATAAAAAGATTCATTAACTACATATTTACTGAATTGAGTGTCAAAAAAAATTTGGTGTTTTAAACCAAACTATTAACAGTTGATACCATGATGTTAATCACCAAAACAATGCTATATAGTATATTACTGTATATACTACTAGTATTTTAACTTAGAAATTTAAAAGTTGAAACTGTTTGTACATTGTTGCCCACATTAAAGAATGAGAAATATACATTTTAAGTAAACAATAAATAAATTTAAAAGAGAGAAGAAGAAGAGAAAAAAACAATTTTAGTAAGAAAAGGGAAAGTAGGACCCAAAAGAACTGGCAAAATCCTCCAAATGTGGCAAAAATGTGTCATGCAAATACTGTACCCCTCAAAAATTGAAAGAAAGCAAAATTAAAAGAGAGAGAGAGAGAGAGAGCACGCAAAACAGAGTCCATGCAACACACAACATTCATTAGTGTTTTTTTTTTCTAAAAAAATTATATTCCATCCAAATTTAGTAAACTCGGTGTTCCCATTAATAGATTCCCCCAAAAACTCCCATTTTGGAGACGAGGAAGGTAGAAAGATCGAACCTTTCTTTTTCTTCTTCTGTGTATTAATTTAAGGTGCGATATTGATTCAAAAAAATTGGGGGAAAAGAAAAGAGAAGAGATGGGTCGTGGTAAAATCGAGATAAAGAGGATCGAGAATGCCAACAGCAGGCAAGTTACTTTCTCCAAGAGGCGTGCTGGTTTGCTTAAGAAAGCTCATGAGCTCTCTGTTCTCTGTGATGCTGAGGTTGCTGTCATCGTCTTCTCCAAGTCTGGCAAGCTCTTTGAGTTCTCCAGTTCTGGGTAT
>NC_025697.1:5871935-5881029 GCF_000633955.1 Camelina sativa | reverse complement strand
TTTTTTTTTTTTTTTTTTTTTGATTTTGTATTTGCATGTCTTGATTTTTATGTGAATCGATTTGGAAATTGGAGACGGGGTTTAGTGTTTCCCTCAGTGAAAAAAAAAATTGAGTCTTTTTTGCATGTTTGTTTTGATCATTTTGAGCTGAAAGAGAGTCTCTCTAATTTGATTTGATTTATTAGGATGAAGAAAACACTTTCGAGATACGGCAACTACCAGAGTTCCTCAGATTCTAAAGCAGAGGTGATAATTTTTGTGTTCATCTGTTGAAAAATTGTTCTGTTTTCTTTTATGTATCTTAATCTGATTGTTGCCCGTTTAGAACCTCCAGGAGGAGGATTGTAAAGAGGTGGACCTTTTAAAGGATGAAATTTCAAAGCTTCAAAAGAAACATTTGTATGGAATCTTGATCCCACTATCACTTTTCTATTCTTCTCTACTTTGTCTTTACAATATTGTTTGGCTTTGTGTGTTCTTTAGACAACTGCAGGGTAAGGGCTTGAATATTCTGAGCTTCAAAGAGCTGCAAAACCTTGAGCAGCAACTATATCATGCCTTGATATCTGTCAGAGAGCGAAAGGTTAATATTTGACAGTTAACTAGTAATATCACTCTGTTCTCATTCAATTCTCTTTGCATTTTCCTAATCAAAAGGTTATCTGATTTCAGGAACGGTTGTTGGCTATCCAACTTGAAGAATCTCGCCTCAAGGTAAACAACAACACTAGCTTTTCCTCTTTAGCTTCCAACTGTGTATAACCAAATGTAAGCTTATGTGATCACATGATTCTAAACCTTTGTTAAAACCAATGTTACTTCTATTGTGGCTATGATATCCTTTGACAAGATTATGCTCTAACTAGGTTGCATTATGTTTGTCTTTAAGACTTCTAACGAGGTGCAAAGTGCAAAAGTATTTTTCTTTTCTTGACCAGCCATAATTTTTACTTGCAGGAACAGCGAGCAGAGTTGGAAAACGAGACCTTACGAAGACAGGTTCTTATAATTTGTGTTGAATCATCTTCGGTTATATATGAAAGTTCTTCGTCTGACTTCTAATTATTTCTTGACACAGGTTCAAGAACTCAGAAGCTTTCTCCCGTCGTTCACTCACTATGTTCCATCCTACATCAAATGCTTCGCCATAGATCCCAAGAACGCTGTCCTAAACCATGGTTTCTTTGACGACAGTAACTGCAGCCTCCAGAAGACTAATTCAGACACAACTCTGCAATTAGGGTATTTCTCTTATAATTTGCCGTCATTGGTTCCAATATAGGAAACTCATCTTACTCTAGTATGCATAATTGCATAGGCCTCAACACTATATTGAAATTATAAATTCTTACTACTTTTGTCATTTCTCCAAGGTTGCCGGGAGAGGCACATAATAGAAGGAAGAAAGAAGGAGACAGAGAGAGCCCGTCAAGCGATTCAGTGACAACAAACACGACCAGAGGTACTGCAGACAGGATCAGTCTAGCTTAATTAGCAAAATTTCCACCTGAAAACAAAAGTCAAAGGTTTTCTCTGTTTAGTGAGGTAGAGAATGTTTCCTCTTTAGCAAGTATCACATTATTTAAAGTAAGTTTAGAAGAGATACTTGCAAAAAAAACAAGAGAAGATTAACTTTATCTCATCTGCATTTTCTCCTAATCTAACTCTCTGTTCTTTTTCTACTGATTGTTTTTCGTCTCGTCTCAAATTTGTTAATATGGCACAAAGTTAATTAATATTTCGAGTAAACAAAATACAATTGGAAGAACTAACAAAGAAATAGCTTTTAGTATTATTATTTGTGATTCTAATACACACTGGAAAACAAGATATTTTGCTACACAAAGCTCTCTGTTCCATTTTTACTTCCATCAAAGTAACAAATTAACCAAGTTACCAATTCGTTTTATCATATTGACCAATAAGAAGATCTTGTAAAAATAAACTTGGGGCATCCAGATCACACCCCTAAAGTGAAGGTTGTAGGAATCTTTCTACTTCATTACAATCATAATTCATTAAAAAGGCCCAATTGGACCAGAGTGTCGAAATAAAAAGTTTTAAGAATTTTATCAATATGCCCCGAAAAGTTTCAATAAGGACCCCATATTTTTCACTTAATTACAATCCGTCCCCAGAAAAATAAAAGCTCGAGAAGGGATTATTAATTAGACCGAGAAAACCCTAACCCCTCTTTATCCCCGCGAGAGAGAGAGAGAGAGAGAGAGAGAGAGAGAGAGAGAGAGAAGAAATCAAGCAGAGCATTGAGCAGCCATGGTTTGCATCAGGCGAGCGACGGTGGATGATTTGCTGGCGATGCAAGCCTGCAATCTCATGTGTCTTCCTGAGAACTACCAGATGAAGTATTACCTCTACCATATCCTCTCATGGCCTCAGCTTCTCTACGTCGCCGAGGACTACAATGGCCGCATCGTTGGCTATGTGTTGGCCAAGATGGAGGAAGAGAGCAACGAGTGTCACGGCCATATCACTTCTCTCGCTGTTCTTCGTACTCATAGGAAGCTCGGTCTCGCCACTAAGCTCATGACCGCCGCTCAGGCTGCTATGGAACAGGTTACTTAATCTTTTTATTCCTCCTTTATATGTTTTGCATTCAGCAAGCAGATTCATCTAAGCAGTATATAGATTCGTATTGTATTATTTGGATAATATGTTCTTCTTAATTTGCGTGGTTTGAGTTTATGTTGAAGATTGATGTAATGATGATAAGTAATTAGCTTTTTGTATCAGTTTTTGGAATCTTTATCTCTGTTACTGAACTCTTGTTGGTAGCTACTTTTTCACATCTTGAATTGTGTTTTCTTCTTCTCTTGATTGGAATTTGAAGCAACTCAAGCTCTGTTGTAGACTGTATAAGAATTCAAGTTTTGTCTCTCATTGTGCTATGCTTTGGAATGACTGACGGAGGCGATTAGTTTCTGATTATCAATGAATATAAAACAGGAGAAACAATGTTGATTGTTGTCTTCCTATTAAACTTGAACTGTTTTAATCGTTCTCATGGTTTTGTGGCAGGTTTACGAGGCAGAGTATGTTTCGCTGCATGTGAGGAGAAGTAACCGAGCAGCATTCAACCTGTACACAGAGACATTAGGCTACAAGATTAATGATGTAGAAGCAAAGTATTACGCGGATGGGGAGGACGCTTATGACATGCGGAAGCATCTTAAGGGGAAGCAAAACCATCACCACGGTCACAGTCATCATCACCATGGAGGTGGATGTTGTTCAGGTGATGCAAAACCTGTTGAAATAGCTCAAGCCGCAGATGCTAAAGCAGTTTCGAAGTGAGAGACTCTGAAGCTACAAGATAATTATGAGTATATTGAGTTGGGTTCGCTGGCTCGCTCTGGTACTGCTCACCATTTTCCATCCATATGATTTCGAGTGAAAAAAAAATACATTTGGTTAATCACTCTGTGATACTCCTTTGTCTTTCTTTGGTTGTACTTGAAAACTTAGCCGTTCTTTTTATGTATCATGTTTTGGGAATCCCTAGCTTTTCATTAAGGCTTTACAACTTGAGATGGAAATCTTCTATTAGCAAGATACAAGATCTCCGTGGCAATGTTGTATATTTAATTACAAAAGAATCTTGACTTCTACAGTTTACTTTCAACTCCAGAACCCTGCAAATTTTATATGTTCTTCATATTAGAATATCTCGAAGCACTAGTTTGTGCAGCGTCGAAGCTTTCCTGCAGCCACCTGATCTGGGAATTGAGACCAGCATCACGCAGAGCATTTAAAGCTGAGGTGTAGAGCCTCGCATCAAGCCTGGTTCCTTCAACTTTCATGTCCTGCAACAGCCTCATTAGCTCATCGATCCTGCTGGTTTTTGAGAATACACCAACCATGATTCCTGCCATGGCCCTATCGATCTCTCCTCTGCTCATCCTAAACTCCTGGTAAAGCTCCATACACCTCTCCAACTCTTTTGCTCTATTATATGCACTGATCATGCTTGTGTAACTCACCTTATCCGGCAACACCTTTGCCCTCTTCATCTCTTTCCATATCTTTTCAACCCGCCTTATGTCCATAGCTCTTCCATGCATATCAATCAAGGAATTGTAAATCCAAATGTTTGGTTTGCACCCTCGTTGTTTCATCTTCGCCATTAGTTTCACCGCATCACTTAGCCTCCTTGTTTTTCCGTACATATCCATTATGTTTGAGTATGCGACAACACATTTGTCAAATCCCTTCTTCACCATCTCATCAAACAACATTTCAGCCTTGTCGTACTTCTCTAGCCGACAGTATGCATTGATGGCTATTGCGTAAGTCACTTGCCCAGCCTCACATTCTTGCTTCATGGCCCATTCATAAACCTTAATTGCTTCCGCAAAACCTCTTTGCTTACAGAATCCATTCACAATCGCGCAGAGTATGCAGTCAGTGACCTTTAACTCAGCCTTTCTCATGGCGGCCACAACTGCTAGAGTTCTCTCCATTTTTCCTTCTCTGACATACATCAATACAACCTTCAAACACATCTCTGGATCCTTCAACAGTTTCTTCCGTCCTGCTTCTTTGACCAGCTTCTCGGCTATTTCAACCTCTAGCGCTTCTGCAAAGGCACGGATCAGCGTAGAGTACAACTCACTACTTTCCGGAATTCCTTTATCTTTCATCTCCTCCAAAACCTCTAGAGCTTCGGTTGCCCGTCCTGATTTTGCAAGGGAAGAACATAAAATCGTGTAGATACTGCCTGATTCCTTGGCCAAGAAACTTAACCTCTGGTTCTTGAACTTTTGAAACAACTCGACCACCTTTTGATTGTCACCAATCCTCTCATGAGCCTCCATGATCCTGCAATAACAGCCCGGGCTTGGCTCAACTGCCCCAGATTGTTTCATCCTATCAAAAACTTGGATCGTGCTACTATACATCTGGAGTTTGTTAAAGCCTTTCATCGCTGCATCAGATGCGGACGTGGCCAATGATTTGTCTAATCTAAACACGCTAAGTAAGCAATGCGTAATTCGGAATCTCCTATCGCTGATGCAACTCCGGATCAGATTGGAACACGTTTGAGCATCGGGCAATGCTTTATGCTCCCTGAGATCCTCACAGAGCGAGAGGAGCAGGTCCCAGTTCTTGGAACTCACCAAGTAATTGATCAGATGCTTGGTCGTCCTCAACTCTGAGTTCTCCTTAGCTTTCTCGTAGAATTCAGAGGAAAGTTTCCGGGTTTCCGGGTCTCGGAGAAACCTGGATAAGACCCGGTTAAGACCATCTGTGCCCGGTCCGAAAAGTGGCTACTTGTCTTCTTTCGGACCAGGCGACTTCTTTTCATCTTCCTCAAGAACGAGAGAGCAGCAGACATGGGAATGGTGAGGCTTTTGTGAAAGAAAGAAAATGTGTTTCGTCGGAGAGGTGAAGCTGTGGGGATTTGTATGGTGGTTCACGGTGGCTACCCACGACCCACTCGCGATGGCCATTTGTGTCTGTGTGTGTGTCTGAGGAGGAGAGAGAGAGAGAGAGAGCTCTCTTCTCTATTCTTCTTCTTTCACCTGTGGATGCTAAGTTCATTCAGCGCGAGGATAAAATTCGACCACACGTTTGAATTTTTATTTTTTTTTTAGTATTCGGGTTCGTGTGTCATCAACGAATCACGTGGCGTATTTTAGATTTCATGTGATGATAAGATTGGACTTCTTTATTAGAGATCGGTTTAGGATTCTTGTAACTGGGCTTTGATGGGCCTTTTCGGTTTATAACAACTTATAGAAACTGAACTGAACTTTTTTAGTTTGAATTTTTCAGGCTGACAAAAAGGTCCGGACACCAAGTCACCAACTATAAGTTACTTCTTTACACTTTTGGTATAGGTTGTCATGTGATATATATACACAGAGGACGACTGCTAAAAAGTTTATGTAGGCAGCAATAAATCACTGTTTCTTTTTGTTGCTGAACACTCAGTGAAGCAAAGTAGAGAAAGGAATATATTACCCAATATACAGAAAGCTAAACCCCTAAAATACTTAAAAACCAACTACTTTAAATTTTTTGAGAATGGAATATACTCATTTACAGAAAGGAACAAAAGAATAAAATATGTACAGAAGAAAGTAATTGAGAGGATCTCACCAACAACAAAGAAGAAAAAAAAGAAGAGTAAAAAAAAAAGCTCAACCAACTTGGCTTTTGGCACATTAGTTGGATTGTGTAGATGTCACGAGCTTATGTCTTTCCACAAATTCTTCCTTACCCCACTAATATTGGACTCTTCTTCACTCTTTCTGTTATTAAATTAATTTTCAAATTTAAATACAAATTTTAAACTAAAGTTATTGATTTCTGAAATTTTTTTAAAATGGTGATCAAGCTAGGCTAGAGCACGGCGTACTCTAGGGGTTGTGACAGCAACACGTCCATTTTTAATCAAAGCTTGCCTATCTTTTATCGGTTTATTGTCGAAGAATCTGTTTTCTGGATTCTCTGCGTAGCAAGTGTAGTAGCAACCTACGCAGGCGTGTGGCAATGCCATTGAGATCCTTGTCTGTTAACACATTCCCACCAAAAACAAAAGGATTTTATATGATGAGAATACTGTTGAGTCAACAACATTTTGGAGTTCAAAAGTTAAAAGTGTAATTTACCATGAGGTATCCAATGAAGAAGGCAAGTAAGGAGATGGTGGCTGTAAAAGGTTTGTAAACTGTATGAGTCCAAGCAGCCACGACAATCACACAGACGCATCCGCTGCAGATCCCCGTGAGGAAGCAGATGGAGCTTGTTATGTCTGCATCTATGATCTCAACCATATCTACATCCTCAAACAGTTTCCACGTGTCTTGCGACGCCCTCACAAATCCCTTCCCATAAGCAGCTATCTGTAACAACAATACTATTTAGTGAGTGGATAGTGATCTAGTCTAGTTTTGCCCCGTTTGCTGTTACCCACTCAAAAGTTAGATTATTTGCAACAATATAACTACTATCAAGCCAGCTCGAGACAGATGACCCAATACTATTGATTCCAAAACTTAAGTGTACTATTTTTGTGATTCAAAATAATTATTAAAAATGCAGAAATGCATGTGGTTGTGCCTCGACTTCTCAAGATGATGCAAGATTCTCATATCAGAAAAAAGAGTAAAAAACAAAGACTCACCACAACCAACTTGATTATAATACTGTTACTAGACTGATTCTTTGCAAGAAGATATTTATATAAAGAAACCAAAATGACTGCTGCAGATATATACAATATACTAATTAGGAGAGATCATGACAAACTAGTTGTTACCTACTCTACTCCCTTGAAAATGATAAAAATGATTCGAATATACGAAAAATGAGAGTGACATGGTTTAAAGAACTAGTTGATAGTACCTGTACAAAGGCCCAGCCATTGCCATGCTCGAATATGAAGTCCATGAGTCTGAGACAGCAATTAGCGCAACAAAACATGAACTCATCTTCACCCTTGAGCAAATTCAACCCTCTTGCCAAGATTCTTAAGGCTTCTATTGTTGGAACAAACAAAGATCCTAAGCACGCGCTCCCAAGGTTACGAGACAAGGCCCTTTGGAAACTGAACCGGGTACTAGACTGCATTCCTCTAAGATAGTACAAAGCAATGACCCGACTCACAGTTAGATTAACAACATTCCTCATCACTTCCGTAGTCCAAGCCAGGCTTAACACCAAGCCAATAATCACAAGTGGTGGGAAATAGAAGTTCAAGGCACCAATGACACCAAAAATCCAAAGAGACATCCAGATGAAACCAGCAGCTAACATGTAGTAGGTGGGTAAATTCAAATCCGAGAACTTGGAAACAGGTTCTAACGACTTGACCAAAATCTTGGAACAGAATTTGATTCTGCGAGTGACCCAACAAGCGTATAAACCATTGCCAATAGAGAATGCAATGAGGCAAACCCCAACAGCATCAGTGGCTGGCATCTGAAAACACAGTAAGAGAATCCCTGAGGATAAAGACATCAAAAAGGTACTCCAAAGTATGAAGTGAATCATGAACTCAGGCCAAATCCGGAATGCCATTTGCCAGAGGAATGCGAGAATGATGCTCAAGAGTGACGCAGTTTCGACTTGTGGAAGTAGAAATCTGAGGATCTTTTGCTCTTTCCTTTTGACACGACCATTGGAACCAATAAGACCTTGGACGCCTCTGAAGACAAGGAAGCACACAAACCCAATAGCAACAACCTTGTGAAATATGAAGAGTAGCAGAAAGAACTTGTTTGTGTACTTGGTTGAATTCAGTGATGCCAACGTTGGCTGCAAACCAAATAAATTAGGAAACTTTCAACTCACCCAACTTAGAAATCCTAACTAATTTCAAACAACACCCACCAAAATTCTCAATAAAGTTCAAATTTTTATCAGTTTCCTCCAAATCTACAGAACCAACCAAATACCTACTTAATTCCCTGAAAAAATGAAAACTTTGAGACTGAAATGCAAAAAGGAAAGGAAATTACTTGAGGGGTTGGTGTGAAGATGGAACGAGTTTGATTTTGAGAAGGAGGCGGAGGAGTCTGAGGTTGAGGCTCTTCTGGCGCGAAGGTAGTAGGAGGCGTCTGCGGCCGTGGTGGCGGCGGCGGATGTGGCTGTCTTAAGGAAGATCGGAGCGGTTGTGCGAGATTAGTAGGCGGAGGAGGCGTAGGCGTGGTGAATCTAGAACCACCACCGCCATTAACAATGATCCTAAGAGGGTTAGTTGGGTTTAATCTGTTCAAGCTCGCTAAAAATCTATGGTGACTAATTTCATCTTTATCCTTTGACTCTTCTCCTTCCTCCTCTTCCATATCCTTTACTCCTCTTCTTTGCTTCTTCTCTGTTTCTTCCTTCTCTATCTTTAACGTCTCTCCTCTGCTTTCTCTCTCCACCTCCTTCAAAAGGAAAAATAAAAAACTGATCATTAACAAAAGAAGACTTTTTTAGCAAAAGAAGAGAGTGATTGCTAGGAGAAATGCAAGACTCAGGACTGAGATAATATCGTACGGGCTCTGTGACACCCATTTTTGGTGACGTCACTTTCCGGCGACGGCGGTCGTCTCTTTGTCTTGAAATGTTTGGCAAAAAAAAAAAA
>NC_025697.1:5855651-5871836 GCF_000633955.1 Camelina sativa | reverse complement strand
TTTTTTTTTTTTCCTATAACCTTTTTGATTTTGGTTGTTGACACCATTTACTAACGTTTTATTATTATGTAAGACTATGACTAGTTTGATGGTACAAAAGTATGACTCCACTAAAGGAATATGACATGTGCACATATACATCTCTCACCTTGCAAGCGCGTGAGGTGAGGGACACTCTCGCCATCGACAACAAGTCTGCGTTTTGCTTTGTTCCACTTCGTCTGCATGTTTGAAGAAAAAAAAAATTAAAAAAAAAAAAAACACACGTGAAAGAGATTGTTTGAGAAAGAGAGAGAGCGTTATCTTGTGTATTGACGTGTAAGCTACAACGAGAAAAAAGAAGCGACACGTCTGCGGTTTGGACTTAGAGATAGACGGTTGCGATTTTTTGTTGTTTCATGGAGATTGAGTTCCGTCTACGTTCAGAGGAGTTTGAACAATTTGGAGAGGTGCTTACATAAATTTCATGTAAGATTGTATATTAGTCACGAGAAAACAACGAGTAGATTTCATGTAGATAACGACCAATATAATACTAGAGTCTAAAACGCAACTTATACGGATACAGATATATATTCAATCCCACCTAAATATATTACCACAAGAATTATTTCTTCTGTAACATAGTATTAGTTACGAGATTTGTCCGAAAAAATACAATCTTTTTCCCTTTCGGAACCCACGAATTTGGGACGTCCAAATCCAACCTCTAGAATCTTAATCCGGGCACAGTTTGATCTGATACAATGAAAAAATGGCATGTTGTGAAACAAAAAAAAAAACGACATATGTTGTACTAATTTACAAAACAATTTTATTTTTTAAATACCTTCTTAATTGCAACTGTTCTCACAGAGACAAGATTTTGTGAACAACTTGTCCAATAAACAAACATACAGAGGATGATGACATATTATTAAACTTAAAACACACATGATCTCTGGTATGACTTTGGCATCAGACAAATACAATACTCTACAATCAAAATACAATCCGACGTAATTTGTATACCATCAAACTGTTCGTTTTGCTTCTTAATGTTGTGTTTCAGCTAGAAACGGTTTGAACGTCATAAGAACTCCGAGTGCCAATACCACATTCAGTATGAAGAATACCATCTGGGTGCCTGCAGCACATTATGATCACCATCTTTAATATGTATAGTCTTACTTTGGTTAAGTGTGTTTAACTTCTCAACTTATGTAGCTACACATTAGTTGATTAATAATGTGGATTCTGAACATGAAGATTTCGCATTACCAGGGAGAAAAGAAGCATCCTGACGTTTCTCGCTCCAAGAAAAACTGCGGATAAACAAACTTGTAAGCGAAACGAAAATTAGAAAATTGCGATTGCTTGTTTGTTTTATATACATATAACAAAATTTAAACCAGAATAATGTAAAAAAGAAAAAAATGAGGTAGAATAAGTTGCGCACATGATTCCTGCTGCTGCTGGACCTATTGCTTTACAAATAGACATCGCTGTCATGGCAATCCCATTAGCTGCTCCTCTTTGGTCTTGTCTCTATTATTGTATATATATAAAAAGAATTAGTGAGGTTCTAATTATTGCTGATTTCTCACCTAGCTAGATAGTAAAATTAATCAATGTTGTGAGATAACTTACCACAGCCCTGTTTTGAAGGATGAACGTTCCAGTTATAGTAGAACTCTACACACATAAACATTTAACACATACAACTTTTGAGAATATAAACTAAATTCCACATTACACATTCTTCTACTTTAATGCAATCAATGACTTACGCTGAAAACATTCTTTGCTACGGATGCAGAATTTACTGCCACGGTAAGGGCGACACCAGATAGCTTTGCTATTAGTGGGTAAGTTGATAAGACAACCAAAGCCAGAATCTGTGAGTATTGAGAACAAGCACAAGATTAAAACGTGCATCCTTAAAAACATAAGGTTTAACAGTAAGAACAACATGAGCATAGTGATTACCCCACATATACGTGTAACTATGATCGGGCCTAAATTCCTCTCCGCGTAAGAGTAGAGGGCAAGCTGAAAGACAAGGAGACCAAAGCCTAGAAAGAAGTAGTGTCTAGGTCAGAACATTACATTTCTTTTGAAAATGTTAGCATTGAGACGTATGGACACACACACACCTGAGATTGCAAGAACAGAACCAACATCTGCAGTGGTATATGCCAAACCTCCAAATTTCCTCGGGCTGTTTGCCCACAACGAAAAGATCTATCCAAGAAAGAAAGCTGAAGATTTCTCATACATGAGCCAAAATAAAACAAAAGATGAATATGGAAGAAGAAGAAGAAGAGTCTCACTTCTGAGTAAGCCATATTATGAAGTGAAAAGATGCAGTAGACGATGATAGATGACATTAGCGGCCAGTTTTTCAAGAGAGAACTTTTTTCATTTTTCTCTGCCACTTTATTAGATTCAGGATCATCTTTGACAGCATCAAAAGACTGATCATCATCAAACTTGTGATTGTGCAATGTTTCCTGGAGAGGGGAGACAATCATCTCTATAGGCTTAAAGCTAATGAAACACAGTAACTACAGACTTCATGGAGCAGGAAAAGTAAAGAACTTACCGGAATCCATAACGAAAATATAGTCACCAAGAACGCAAAAAAGGATATTACAAAGCATGGCAAAAAGTAGGGGAATCTGCATTATGATTTATAGACCAATGAGACTGTATATATATATAGTGGAGAGGAGATAAGATAAGAAAATAACACTTACTTGCCAAAAATCGAGTCCTGTGAGAATAAACTTGGATATTGCGTTGCAGGCTACAGAGTTCAGGATATTAAACAAGAATCAAGAAGTGCAAGAAAGGTAGAGTAGAAAAAATAAGAAATGTAGAAATACTTAATGTTAAAGAAGAAGACCTGAGCAAGAAAACCTCCTATAGCAGGGCCAATGATGAGTCCAATTCCCCATGCTGTACTAACCTACAGAGATATGTTCAGATTCTAAATTGCTCTATTGAAATTGAAAAAACAAAAGAGGTAAATTTTGGAACAAGGAGCTTACTGCAGAGAGTGCTAAACCTTGATACTCATCACGGAACGTTTCTACTGCGTATGCCTGGATTCATATAAATGAGATTCAGTGGAACAAGTATTGAATAATGTTAAGAGGAGGAGAGGAGAAGAGACCTTGATAGGACCGACTAAACCGTTGAAACTACCGAGACAAAACCTAGTGATAACGGCCATCCAGAAATTTAAGCTTAGGCCAAACAGAGTATTGAAAACGACCCTGTAACAGAATCAAAAGCATTAGTCTTTTTTGAGAAATATAACAAAAGGCTTCTTATGAGTGAGAGAGAGAGAGAGCTTGAAGAAAGAAATGCAAAAAATTTACTAACACTGAAGCGGTTCCAATAAGGATTACAGGTTTTCTACCATAACGATCAGCAACAAGTCCCCATATCACAGATGTCAACGCTCTCCCCACCATGAAAGAGCAACCTCCAAAAGGCAACACACACACAATGTGAGTTTGAAACAGATTATAATTGAGATGAGGGCTAGGTTTATGTCAATATAAATTTAAAGCCCACTTTATATATTGATGCAAGTTTATGATCCACTAGTACTTTGACAATTATAACATAAGCTGAAATGGTCCAAGAGAAGGTAAGTACAAACGCACCAACAAATCCAGCGTAGAAACCAATGTCTTCTTCCTTCTTTGCTATGTCAAAGTCATCAATCTACACCAAGTATATCACACGTTTTACCAAAATATCCAAACCACAACGTAACAAAAACTAATATATATCCGGTGAGTAAAGTAGAGTACTTTTAAATTAAAGCATTGTGCGTGTGGCATGGTAACTCACACTACTCATCACTCACCATAAAGTAAACGAAAGGGAAAAGAGAAGAAATTGGTAGAGCTGAAACGTTACAAAAATGCAAAATCGTTAATTGAGATTATATATAGAGATAAGAAAACATGATCATCTTCTCAAGAATGAAATAAGGAGAGAGAGAGATTTGTATTACTACTGCAGAGGACGATGATCCAAACGGAGAAAAGCTCCCAGAAAGGATAGCCACGGCGAAGCCTCTTCATCTGATCAACCTCGCATCCAGGACAACCCTCATGGTACTTGAACCCTAGCAAACACTCCGTATACTCTTGTTCCGCCATTTTTCACACACCTCTCTAGCTAACAACTTGGAATGGAAGATGTGGCTTAAAAATGAGAGGGAAGAAGATGGCGATGTGGTTTAAAATGAGAGGGAAGAAGATGGCGATTTGGAACACGTCTCCTCTCTAAATTAATCTCTTTATATATTAATCACGTTCGCATTTTCACACACCTCTTATTTCAATTTTTCTATCCTACCAATTTGGAATATCTATCTATCCTACCAATTTGTAATGGTTTTAACGATCGAGGTCGTACATAGTACATACATGTCACCTCTTAGTCTCTCACAAGTCACATTCGCATTTATTGTTTTTTTCCTTAACATTTTTTCAAAAAGAAAATTCTGCCATGTGGGTCGTCAGTCCTCACACTACTCTTTGCACTATTTACAATTTTGTCTTCTTACAACATATTCTACTTTTTTATCTCTTTAATAACAGTTTTGTATCTTTTCATTATATTTTATTTATATTTTTTCATCACAACTTTCATCCTAATAGGTGTATGACGTCATTGACGTGTGTCTATTTAAATAGTGATGTCTTCTAAACTCTCTTTATATTTGTCTTTTCATCCGTAACCAACAAGTTCGTTGAAACAAATTTTTCATTTTATGTTGAATCTAAATAATTGAATATTAATATCGAATGTTCAATGTCATTCTATAATCTAACTAAAATTTTAGAAATGATTATAGCAATAAAGAAAATTAATACAACTTACTATAGAATTTATAGTTGCGTCTATTTATCGTAACTTTTCATTAAAACAATATTTTAATATTTAATATTTAAAAGTAATAATAACAATTTGAATAAATGAAAACAACACTTGCAATTTTTTTTAGTATTTTTTTGTGAAAAAAAAATTATTTGTTTTTTTAACTCAAACAGTTGTATCTGTTCATTGTAGAATTGTGTCTTTTTGCACTATATTTTATTCATATTTTATCATCACAATTTTTTTCTTTCTAATAGGTGTGTCTATTTAAATAGTCATGTCTTTTGAACTTTCTATATTATTGTATCTTCATCAATAATTAACAAATCATAGTTCGTTGCGACTTTCTATAATATAACATTTAATATCTAATATTAAATGTTATACTATAATCTAACGAAAAATTTAGAAATGATTATAGCAATATAGAAATTTAATAAAACTTACTATAAAATTTACAGTTGCGTCTAATTATCTTAACTTATCGTTAAAAACTATTTTAATATTTAAATTTTATTTTACCATGTTTTTGAAAGTTTTGTATTTTAATTTCAATATTTCTTTGATATAGTTTCACTCTTATTAAATACATTTTTAATTATAATTATTTGATAAAAATTACATTTACTCATTACAACCATTAGTTCAATATTCTCAGTTATGATCACTTTGTCATTATGATTTTTTTTAATTGTAGCTATTTACCATAATCTTCATAAAATATCATATATATTTATAATACTTTAGAAAATGTTTTTTTTGCAACTTTACGTCTATTCTACATAATATTTTTTGTTTATAAGTTTTAATTTTGATGGTTGTGCTTTTAGTAACAATTTCTGTTTAATGTTTCTATATTCAAACTATTCTATTAGATTCAAATGATTTCATAATGTATAATTTCAAATTTCAAATTTATTAACTTTTTAAAAATACTTCCCCGCGACATCGCGGGGGTCTGAGTCCTAGTATAGATAGAAAAGATTTCAATAAAGTTCGAGCTTAACGATGAAATGGCGGATTGAGATATTATTTATATGTGGCTGATGCGTAGACGTACATATCAAACTACTTCATATCATGTAAATGTTTGTTGATTCCCTTTTTCAGTGAGGTGTTTCTCTATCTATACGAAAGATGTTGTCTGTTTTAGCTATTGGCTGATTTCTCTGTTTGTCCGGTTTATTTATTAATAATAGATATATTGTTGGTTTAGATGAGGGTTTCAAATCTATTGCATAAAGATTACAAAAATCTATTGCATAAGAAACAAATTTCCTTGAGTTGCTCGATGCATAGACGTAGGCTCCCGCTTATTCTTGAGGGGTAACCTTTCATAATCTCGAGTGAAAGGATTCGAACCTTTGCATGCCGGTACCAAAAACCGGTGCCTACTTATTCTTGAGGGGTAACCTTGTTTAGATATAGGTTAGTCGATGCATAGAGGTAGGCTCCCGCTTCTGTGTTCATTGTTCAATTCTTCTCCTTCAGCGTGTGCGGCACTCTCTCAACAAGTCTGCGTTTGTTTTGCTTTGTTCCATTTAATTACTTCGTCTCTGTTGTTATAAAAACACACGTGAAGATTGTTTAGGAAGAAGGAAGGAGATGGAGATGGTTATCTATCTTGTGTGTATTGACGACAACGTGTATGTAGGCTACAACAACTTAAAGAAGCGACACGTCTACGGTTTTCACTAATAAGAGATATGTAGACGGTTGCGATTTTTTTGTTGTTTCATGGAGATTCTGTTGCATAATTTACCAGATTTAATTTCATTTGTCATAAAATTTTGTTGTCCTAAAAAAAACATATTTCTTTAGATCTTTGATTTAAAAAAAAAAATGAAAGGTCAAATAGTTACAATCATCAATTATTGTTTTGGTCTCTAGTGGTTGGATCATCACTTACGAAAAGCAATTGCAATTTTATATTCCGGATCATTCACGAATGTTATCTTTCAGTATCTAGAAACTTAACCCGGGAACAAATTCTGATCGCGTATATATTGAAACAATGACATATATATATATACATATATGCTACAAAAGAGGTATTTCAAATAACTTATTACAATTGTTCTGACTTCTGACACATGAGATTCAAAATTTTGTGAACAACTTGTCCAATAATATATATATATATATATATATATATATAGGGGATGATGACAAGATCCTAACAAGTTTTTTTTTTCTTCTAAACTCTCCCCGTGCCATATATTAGTATTAAACACACATCTCTGATCTAACTTTGGAATCAGACAAATACAAATCTACAATTCAATATACAAACCCATGTAATTTGAATATACCGTCGAAATCTTATTTGCTTCTTCTTAATGTTGTGTTTCAGCTAGAAACGGTTTGAACGTCATAAGAACTCCGAGTGCCAATACCACATTCAGTATAATGAATACCATTTGGGTGCCTGCACCACATTATGATCACCATCTTTAATATATATAGTCTCACTTGGTTTAAGTGTTTACATTCTCAACTTATATAGCTAGTTGATACATAATGTGGATTATATGAACATGAAGATTGAGACATTACCAGGGAGAAAATAAGCATTCTGACGTTTCTCGCTCCACGAAAAACTGCCCATAAACAAAGTTGTAAGCGAAACGAAAATAAGGGAATTGCGAATAAACAAACATAATTAGGTAAAAAATGAGATAGAAGATGTTGCACACACATGATTCCTGCTGCAGCTGGACCTATTGCTTTAAAAAAAGACATCGCTGTCATGGCAATCCCATTAGCTGCTCCTCTTTGGTCTTGTCTCTATTATTGTAAATAATTTTTGTAATGAGGTTCTAATCATTGCTGGTTTCTTACCTAACTAAATAGTATAATGAATCTATCCTGTAAAAAATACTTACGACAGCCTTGTTTTGAAGGATGAACAATCCAGTTATGGCAGAAGTCTACACACATAAACACACAAAACTGTTGAGGATATAGACCAAATTCCAAAATTAACACATTCTTCTACTTGTTAGCAGAGACTTACGCTTAAAACGTTCTTTGCTACGGATGCAGAATTTACTGTCAGGGTAAGGGCGACACCAGATAACTTTGCTATTAGTGGATACGTTGATAACACAACTAAAGCCAGACTCTGTAGAGTATTCAAAACAAGCACAAGATTAGAACGTTCATCCTCAAGAACATAAGGTTTAACAGTAAGAACAACATGAGTATAGTGGTTACCCCTGATATACGTGTAACTATTATCGGCCCTAAATTTCTCTCCGCGTATGAGTAGAGGGAAAGCTGAAAGATAAGGAGACCAAATCCTAGAAAGAAGTAGTGTCTAGGTCAGAACATTACATTTCTATTGAAAAATGTTAGCATTGAGACGTATGGACACACCTGAGATTGCAAGAACAGAACCAACATCTGCAGTGGTGTATCCCAAACCTCCATATTTCCTTGGGCTGTTTGCCCACAATGAAAAGATCTGTCGAAAAAAGAAAGCTGAAGATTATTTCCAGTCATGGGCCAAAATAAACAAAAGATGCATGTGGAAGAAGAAGAAGAGTCTCACCTCTGAGTAAGCCATATCATGAAGTGAAAAAATGCAGTAGACGATAATAGATGAAACTAGTGGCCAGTTGTTCAAGAGAGAACTTTTTTCATTTTTCTCTGCCACTTTATTAGATTCAGTATCATCTTTGACAGCATCAAAAGACTGAACATCATCAAACTTGTGATTGTGCAATGTTTCCTGGAAGCAACCATCTCTAGGCTTAAGCTAAATGAACACAGTAACTAAGGACTTCATGAAGCAGGAAAAAGTAAAGAGCATACCGGAATCCATAACGAAATTATGGTCACCAAGAACGCAAAAATGGATATTGCAAAGCATGGCAAAAAGTAGGGGAACCTGCATTATAATATATAGACCAATGAGTTGAATGAAAGTGAAGAGGAGATAAGATAAGAAAATAACACTTACTTGCCAAAAATCGAATCCTGTGAGAATAAACTTGGATATTGCTTTGCAGGCTACAAGATAGGGAGATTAAACAAGAATCAAGAAGGGTAAGAAAGCTAGAGTGGAGAAAAAACCAAGATTGAAATGATTATGTTAAATGAAGAAGACCTGAGCAAGAAAACCTCCTATAGCAGGGCCAATGATGAGTCCAATTCCCCATGCTGTACTAACCTACAGAGATATGTTAAGATTCTAAATTGCTCTATTTGAAATTGAAAAAACAAAAGAGGTAAACTTTAGAACAAGGAGCTTACTGCAGAGAGTGCTAAACCTTGATACTCATCACGGAATATTTCCATTGCGTATGCCTGTATTCATCAAAATGAGATTCAAGAATATTCAATGGAACAAGTATGAATAATGTTTAAGAAGAGGAGAGGAGAAGAGACCTTGATAGGACCAAGTAAACCGTTGAAACTACCGAGGCAAAACCTTGTAATAATGGCCATCCAGAAATTCAAACTTAGACCAAACAGAGTATTGAAAACGACCCTGTAACAGAATCCAAAGCATTAGTCTTTTTTTTTTTGAGAAATATAACGAAAGGCTTCTTATGAGAGATTGAAGAAAGAAATGCAAAAAAATTACTAACACTGAAGCGGTTCCAATAAGGATTACAGGTTTTCTACCATAACGATCAGCAACAAGTCCCCAGATCACAGATGTCAACGCTCGTCCCAGCATAAACGAGCAACCTCCAAAAAGGTAACACACACACACACACAATGTGAGTTTGAAACAGATTAAATTATATTATAGGCTGAAATGGTCCAAGAGAAGGTAAGTACAAACGCACCAACAAATCCAGCGTAGAAACCAATGTCTTCTTCCTTCTTTGCTATGCCAAAATCATCGATCTACACCAAATATATCACAACTAGATTCTAATGTCACACGTTTTTAATAATCACTAAAACCCAAAACACTACGTAACAAAAACAAACATATATTCGGGTGAGTAGTAAAGTAATCTCTACTTTAAAGCATTATGTGGTCACTACTCACTCACCAGAAAGTAAAGGAAAGGGAATAGAGAAGATATTGGTAGAGCTGAAACGATGCATAAAAAAATCATTATAGTTGAGATAAGAAAACATCATCATCATCTTCTCTCGAATGAAATATAAGAAGAGCAGAGAGAGAGAGAGAGAGAGAGAGAGGTTTTAGGTTACCAGTGCAGAGGACGATGATCCAAACGGAGAAAAGTTCCCAGAAAGGAAAGCCACGGCGGAGCCTCTTCATCTGGTCAACCTTGCATCCAGGACAACCTTCATGGTACTTATTCCCTAGCAAACACTCCGTATACTCTTCCGCCATTCTCACACCAATCAATCCTAATCCTAATAATTTGGGGAGATGTGTTTTTTTTTTTAATGAGGAGGAAGATGGCGATATGGTCTGGATGCAAATATGTTTTTTTTCACGTACTACTCTCTCTTCTTACACATATGACGGGAAACAAATTAATTATATAACAGAAAAAAGAAAGAGAGAGAGAAGGAGAAAACAACTTTGTCCTTTGCCTTTACCAATCGCTATGACATGTCATCTCTCAATCATAAATATTTTCATTTTTTTAGACCTAACATTAAATTAAATTAAAAAAGAACTTTAAAATTGATTGTCAAAAGAGTTTACAAAATAAATTTCAGAAATTAAAGATCTGGAACAACGAGCAAGATAATCTGTTTTTAATAAGGGTGAAAGAAGAGAAAGATAATACGAGCAAAGAAAAATCATCTAGCAGATTCGAAAAAACGGGTCAATCATCAGGCGTCTGCATTATCCCGACTAAATCTGCACAATTCATCTCAAAAGCTTGATTTATATAATTTTTTGTGTCACTTTAACTTACAAATTTTTTTTGGTGTCCCTTTTCTTCTACGTATATGTCCCTTTAATCTATGTATCTGGGGCGATCGTATTGTCTGCCCTCTTAGTTAAACCGGCACTGACCACTACTGTATATTTATATGATATGATTGTTGTAAATTTTGAATGTGTCCAATATTATGATGTAATGGGTGACATAATAATAGGACAAGATTCCCAAACTTGTTTTCAACTTTTTCGTTGGTAGTTTGTAGTAAAGCCTCGTGCACAGTTCTGGGGAAGGTATACAATGGTGTGCACAAAAAACAACAACGTCCATGGGATATGTCTTTCGCATAGTACTAGAAATTAGCTGACATTAATGGTTGGAGTAGTAAGTGCATCTGACTTTTGAAGAGTTTAGTTCGACGCCCATGTTTAATTTCGGTGGTCTTTTTTGTGGTGGGCCATTAAAAATTTTCAATAATTTTAATTTATGTACTTTACCTTGTTAAAGTTATACTTTTTTCTTTTCTTAATATAAAGTTTTATTATCATGACCACGTTGTTGAGTTGTTAATTTACTACAGTATTCAACTATTCAATTGTTTTTAGTTTTTACTAGAAAAAAGTAAACAATTTGGTGCTAAAAATCATCTCAATCCAATAGTATTAATGAGTTATTTAGTAATTTAAATCATCAAAACAATATTGTCAAATTATATAAAGAACATCTCCAAAATCTTAAAAAAATAAATCTTGTCTTAAAAAAAAAAATATGGAAATTAATCATGCCTAAGAAAAACATAAAGGTTGAACTATTTTGACCACCCGGCAGCGCCGAAACAGTAAGTTTGACTAGGAGAGGCTGCGAAGCCCGTACACTATTATAATCATAGCCAAAGCGGACCAGAGAAAGATTGTTTTTGCAAAGTAAGGGTCCCATTGCTGATACGCTAAGAAGAGAGGTCGGCACTACAAGTTTGAGATACTTTTTTCTGTAAAATTAACCAAAAAAAATTGTTTTTACTGGGATAAATATCAAGTAATACTTTATTCAGCTTGCGACGTGCGTTTGTATTAAAATAAGTAAATTAACGGCTCCGTCTCACCTTCTAGTTTCCTTACAGCCGTCTATGTAAATACTTTTTGGACACATTGGTTTGTTAACCGATTAATATATCACTTCAGGATGACATACATGAATCTGAAAGCGGTGATGTTTTTGTTGTATGTATCTTGGTAGAAATATCAGAAGACAAAGCAAAACAAAAGGACCAAAAAAAAAGAAAAAAGAAGCTGATAAATCCTAAGGTTAGTGAAATTTTATTATGGTTTCTTTCGAATCTGAATTTAAAAGAATCAACGAGTCCAATACATTCCCTATCTTTACCAATTCAAAATGAATTTTCATCTCCGAGCCGTTGTTGTTAGAAATGGCTTGAAGGTGAGTGCTACACCGACCACAACTATCACATTCAGGACAAAGAACACCATATGCGATCCTGCATACGTTCTCAAACTATTAGTGTTAAGCATAAGTATTATGAACATCCTAAAGAGAGGCTAAATGGGGAAGTAATGAGATACCTGGTAGAAATGCGGTGTTTAGTCGCCTCTCGCTCCAAGAAAACCTGCCAGCAATAGAGATTTGTGAGTTTAGTCATTACTGCTTCTTTGAATACACTTGCTCGTTAAATTCCAAAAGTGTCACTTACAAGATGCCAGCACCAGCTGGTCCAACGGTCTTAAAAAGAGACATCGCAGTCATAGCAATTCCATTAGCCGCCCCTCTTTGGCTCTGATCCTGTTGTTTTTGTTGGTTCATACAAACATAAAGTTAGAAGAGCGCAACTAAAATTTGTCCACAGTTTACAAAAGATGAAAGAACATCTGTTTACCACAGCTCTATTTTGCAGGATCAACAACCCGGTTATCGCAGACACCTATTTATATACAAAGACAAATCATTTCAGCTGTAGATATATACGAGAAGTATATTAACATTTTCTGTATATTTAGCCTAAATACACACACAAAGAAAGAAAGAAAAAAACAGAACTAGAATTTGCTTTTGAACTTACACTTAGCACATTAAGTAGGATTGATGCACAATTTAACATCAGGCTTAGACTGAGACCTGACATATCTGCTATAAATGGATAACTCATTTGTATTGGTATCATCAGTGCCTGAAACGAAAGAACTTGTCAGAACAACGATCTCTATCTTGTTGTATTCAAGTTCACTATAATATGCAGAGAAACAATAAAGGGAATATCAACTGACCCCAGCAAATCGGGTGACCAGTACTGGTCCTAGCAGTTTCTCAGCGAAAGGATAAACAAAAACCTGAAAAAAGAATAGGCCGAGACCTAAAGCCGAAATTTTGAGGAGTAATAATTAGTCTCACTTTCATTAGTAAGAATTCTGCTTATATATGATTGCTTAACTCTCATGCTGATTTATATATAACCAGACTTTAATGATCTTTTTCACAGGTTCTGTATCACTAAAACATAAGACATCAAGAGCAAGGATGTTATGCATACCTGAGATAGCAAGAACTGTACCGACATCATTGGTTGAGTAGCTAAGACCTCCATATTTCCTTGGACTGTTAGCCCATAGTGCAAATATCTGCATAGTCAGATTACAAGTAATGAGTTTCTTTGTTCAGATAATGAGAACAGTCCAGTGAAGTGGCAAAGGCTCTGATCTCACAAACATGGAGTCTTAATACTGTTCCATCAATTTTAATCTGGTAAGATACTTGTCTGATTCTTCAATGGAATCAACGTACAAAATCTAGAACCAAGGGATAAGGACCCAGCTTAAACCTAGAAAATTCTAAGATGCACCCCACATTCTGATCAGTCCCTACTCAATCCACTGCTCTCAGCTGGGACCATAATTGCCAAACAGCTACAGTTTGCTAAGCAAAGGCTAGATACAACAGACCGCACTAGAGAAAAACAAAATAAAAACAGGTAGTCCACTTCACTTTTATTCTTCCAGATAAACACATGTATAGCGTCTAACACCAAAATCTAGATCTTCAATATCATCAAGAAAGTAAATGACAGAATTTGAATGTTCAGCAGTAGAAAACTAATTCTTGACTGAGCCAGATGACAACTCTAGCTCAACTACTTACCTCAGAGTATGCAGTATCATGCAGACACAGAACACAATACACAAAGATAGATGACATTAGAGGCCAATTCTTCAAAAGAGACTGAGAAGCTTTTCTATCGTTTTTTCCTGCCTTCCCGGTAGAAGCAGTGGATTCATGAGATCCAGCTTCAAGTATTTCGTAGGATTCATCATGTGATGTGCTGTCCTGCTTATGATTGTGCAATGTTTCCTACCAGAGAAAGAGAAGGAGGTTATAGTAGGTGAACTCTGTGCGAACTATATTAATAAAGAAGAGTCACCAATAAATACAAGGTTCTAAGTAGGATTTTGAAGAAAATAGAGTACCGGAATGAAGCAGCACAATACTGTCACAAGCAATGCAAAAGCTGATATTGTAAAGCAAGGCAACGCATACCGGAATCTGCAATTGCAATTCGCATATTAATTTCATGAGATTCCATTATATCAATTCTACTTAACTCTTAACAGAGGAGTAAGAAAGAAGGTACACCTGCCAAAAATGGATTCTTGGGAGAACACATTGGGATATTTGTCTGCCGGCTGATTTTGGAGAAGATTGGAAAACAATAATTAGAATGCTAGAAAGACTAAATATGAATCAATACGTAGGCGAAAGAGATGGACACAAGATAAGCTTCAAGCATTCAGAACATAACAAATGGAAAGGTTTGGAAAGCTACGGAAAAATTAAAAAAACTTGGACGTGATCACTTAACCTGTGCCAAAAACCCTCCTAGAGCAGGGCCAATGATCAGTCCAATGCCCCAAGCAGTACTAACCTGAAACAAGTTAAGTTACAAACGTCATGACACCAACAGTTAAAAACATATAAAAACAAGTAACCGAGAGAAGCTTACAGCTGACATTGCTGTGGCTTGATATTCATCACGAAATATCTCCGACGCATATGCCTGAAAATATTCACATTGACAATTGGATATCAAAAAAATGCAATTGACAATCTGGTGCACAGAACAATAATAGTGGGAACAAAGAGGTCACCTTCATGGTTCCAAGCAAACAGTTGAAACTGCCAAGAAGAAACCTAGTGCCAATAGCCATCCAAAAGTTTACACTCAAGCCAAAAAGAGCGTTGAAAATGGCACTGCAAACAAACAGCCTAATCAGTCATCTAAAGACCAACAGGGGGAGCATTAATCAAAACTATGTTTTCAAGAAGACATACATTGAGATAGTTCCCAAGAGTATAATCGGTTTTCTTCCATAACGATCAGCCACAATGCCCCAAAACACTGACGTCAAAGCTCTTCCAAACATAAATGAGCACCCTTCCAAGCAGTAAGATATCAATTAGAACAAACTGGTAGAGAGATATATATGGAGATTCTGTGTGCAGAACAATAATAAAAAAAAAAAAAAGTGTCTTCTCTCACCGACAAATCCAGCATAAAACCCGATATCTTTCTCAGTCTTTGCAACACCAAAATCATCAATCTGTGAAAACAAATTAAGGAGACATAACACTAAATTAAGAGCATGTAGTAATGAACGGGAATCAATGAT
Organism: Camelina sativa; assembly: GCF_000633955.1. Lineage (NCBI taxonomy): Eukaryota > Viridiplantae > Streptophyta > Magnoliopsida > Brassicales > Brassicaceae > Camelina > Camelina sativa. The sequence continues at coordinate 5,856,454 of NC_025697.1, read as the reverse complement.
ATATGATGATGATAGCCTCATCTTAAAACTCTGTAATCAAATACTCACCATATAATAGAGGAAAGGATAGAGTGAAGAAATAGGCAGAGCTGCAAACAAATGAGACAAGGCATAATAACGAATCATTACTTTCAACACAAGAAAATGTTTCTCACAATAAATAATTAGCCAATTTTTTTTGATTCAATCAAAACATTAAGCAGCAAAATCATAGTCTGTAAACTAACGGTAAACCTCTCTAAACTTGTTCAAAATACCATTTAAAATAAATAAATATTTACTGAGAATTAGAGAAAAGGTGGTTACAAGTGGAGAGGACGATGATCCAAACGAAAGAAAGCTCCAGGTATGGATAACCTCGGCGGAGCTGTTTCATCTGCTCCACCTTACACCCGGGGCATCCCTCGTGATACTTGTGCTTCTCCAACAACGCCTCCTTGTACTCCTCCGCCATTTCCCCCTTTTTCCGATTCAACTTCGAATCAATCAATCACGTCCGAATAATTCAGAGCCTAGAAAAAAAAAAAAGGGTTATCAGAATCAGTTAATAAAAATCGTAACGGAACATATAAATCAAAATAGGGAAGGAAGAAACAATTGAGTACCACACACCACACACACAGAACCGTCTCGTCCTCTCTATCAATTGCAATTGCTGGAGCAGGACGTGTGCGAGTTAAAAGAGACCAAGAGTCATGTATACTAGTATTATACAGTGTACGTCTCTCTTACAAAGCGATGTTTATATTTATATATATATTGGAGTGGAGGAGGTAAAGGCCAAAAAAAAAAAAAAAAAAAAA
>NC_025697.1:5849759-5855569 GCF_000633955.1 Camelina sativa | reverse complement strand
ATCTCAATTTAAAAAAAAAAAAAAAAATACAAATTTAATTTCAAATTTTGACGAAGTTATTTTATTTAAAAGTAATCTTTGTGTATTTAAGAATTTTTAACTCTAAATACTTTATTATAGTCTGATTTAAATCGGGTAGGAGGAATGTTTTTTTGAGGTCACATGTGATAATGCCGACAGGAAGAAACAGACAAATTTAAAGTGGAGCGACGCAAATCAAATTAGACTAAACAATGTTGTCGACCGATCTATCTTTCAGGCTTTTGGTATGGTTTATCTCATTTTACCAAATCCAATTCCTTCACGTGTGTATATTATACTATAATGTTATTTCGATATTTTTTTTTTTAACTTGTCTTGTTAGGGAAAAAAAGACATCATCAAAATTAAAGCACCAGATTCTTTAGTACTACTTTATACTCGAGAAAAAAACAACTTTATTGTTGAGAATCATAAACAATAGTAGGAGTATTAAAAAGTGTAAATCATTTAAGCAAAAGGTAGATAAGAATAACTTCGTCCGTTGTATTGATTCCAAAGATTTGGAATCAAAATTGTAACACATTTGTTTTGGTGAATGGATAACCCAACCATGATTTCTTTATGATTAAGTATAAATGTCGAAGTTGACGTCTAAATGCCATTGAAATGGCCGTACAGACTGTTTTGAAAAAAAAAATATACTGACTTTAATAAATTCAGAATATGACGTCCAATGTGTGATATCCTGAGTGCTTTGAGACTCATACGAATATGCTGCTTTTCTTAATACTATTACTACCAATTCCATATCTAATTTAATACTAATTTTTATTATATTTTGTTTTGTTAGTCGCTAATTTTATAGTTTTAGTGGTGGTCATAATTGACTCCCTTGTGTTTGTGTACTTTGTGCTGCCGCAGAAAGAGGCCAAAGTACTATGTGACTGTGCGTGTGGACAGTTCCACGTCAGCGGTATTAGGAGGAACCCACCATAAAAAATCACGAGGGTTGAGAGAGCAACGCGTGTTGCCCACACACTTCACCACAGACAAGCTTCACTACAGCGCGCTGCTCCCACCCTCCTGCACGTGGGGTCATCACAGACAGTGACACTTGCTTGGTACATGTGACATCATCACACATTCGCAAGACACAACTAGCTAGCTATGATCCCAATTTTATTGGGCCTTTTCTTATGGGTCCGAAAACAATAGCATTTTGGGTTTGATCATAGTACATATGATTTTCATTTTTTGTTTTCTTCAAAATTTTGTATTCCAAATTTTGTCAAAAGAAAAAAAAAATTAAAAGAGGAAAAAAGAAAAAAGAAACCAACTCCACCCAAATTTAATTGCGGATAACTGATATGACATACAGAGGCTCTATGATGATAAGTAGTAACCCAAGAAAGAATTATCCTCTGCTTACATCCATTGGACCAAAAAGAAGATAGATAAAAATAGAAAAAAAAAAAATCTAAGGTGTGTGAAGCTCTTCAGCTCATCCATGGCGACGATACCCACCACTGCCACCGCTACTATGTGTCCCTCTCCTCCTCTCCCTACTATTTCTCCTTTACTCAGAATCACTCACCAATGCCAACCATCTCCTTCTTTATCATCATCTCCTTTTTCCATAAAGCTTACTACTCCTCTGTTTTGCGGTGAGGCCACGCTAGATAGAGCGACGGCTGATAGCTCCGTGAGGATCAAACCTGAGAAATGGGGTACTCAATCAGAGAAAAGGAGGAAGAGAAGGAGGAGAAGAAGAGGAGGTTTCGAGAGTTTGGAGATGGAAGAAGAGGAAAATGCTGGCACCGAAGAAGCAGAACCAGAGACGATTAGTGTTCCTGTTGTTGGAGCTTCACGATCTGGTTTTTTGAGTCGTTTAGAGGAGGTTCAGCTTTGCTTGTACCTCAAGGTAGTATATCATTTTATTATCCAATGGAAAGATTTCAAACTTTCTTTTATCCTTTTTGGTAACTGTACCTTTTTCTACAGGAAGGAGCAAAACTTGAAAATTTGGGAACAAGTATTGAAGAGAACCAAATGGTATCAGTTTTGTTGTCAAGTGGCAAAGGGAAGAAGAAGCGTAGTGCAAATGAAATATTATGCAGAAGAAAAGAAGCTAGAGAAAAGATTACACGGTGTTACCGTAGGCTTGTAGTCTCTATTGCAACAGGGTACCAAGGGAAAGGGTTGAATCTGCAAGACCTGATTCAAGAAGGAAGCATAGGGCTCCTTCGAGGAGCTGAGAGATTTGATCCTGACCGTGGCTACAAACTATCAACTTATGTCTACTGGTGGATCAAACAAGCCATCCTAAGGGCTATTGCACACAAGTCTAGACTTGTTAAATTGCCGGTGAGTCCCCAAATCTCTCACATTTTGATTGGATTAAGAGATGAATATGTTGTTAGATATATGCATCAACCATAGTACTATTTCTATACATAGAAAAAGTAAACTCCAATAGGATGCTCTTTGTTCTGGGAAGTGAAGTAATTAGTGAATACATCGTTTTAGTTTGTTGTGTGTAGGGAAGCATGTGGGAGATGACAGCAAAAGTTGCAGAAGCTAGTAATGTTTTGACCAGAAAACTAAGGCGGCAACCTAGCTGTGATGAGATTGCTGAGCACCTCAACATCCATGTATCAGCGGTTAGACTTGCTGTGGAGCGGAGCAGATCCCCTGTTTCTTTGGACAGAGTCGCGTCTCAAAATGGCCGCATGACATTGCAGGTACTTCAAATTTTTCCATGAAAAATGCAAAGTAGAGAGATAATTTGGACTGATGATTTCTCATGTTCAGGAGATTGTACGTGGACCAGATGAAACAAGGCCAGAGGAGATGGTGAAAAGAGAACATATCAAGCATGAGATTGAGCAGCTTTTGGGAAGTCTCACCGCGAGAGAATCTCGAGTATTGGGACTCTACTTTGGGCTTAATGGAGAGACTCCAATGTCCTTTGAAGAGATTGGTAAGTCGTTGAAGCTTTCAAGAGAGAGGGTGAGGCAAATCAATGGCATTGCTTTGAAGAAGCTACGAAATGTACATAATGTGAATGATTTGAAAATATACTATTCCTCTAGTGAATGAAGCAAATACTTGGTTGTTCCAAAATATTAATATATAGTAATTACAACTAAAAACACATATTGGATTTGGGTCATATATACTGTACAAGTGGAGAAAACGAATTACAAAAGGTTTTATTACTGCTCTCCTTTATGGAGATTATGGAGAATATAGAGTGAAGCAGAGGACAAGAAGATGCAAACGGAATAACTGAGCAAATCAAGACCAGTGGCGATGGTAACCATCTTGCTTCTCTCGAACATCTTCACAAGAAGAATCATAACAATAACATGCCCAACTTTGGTTTTCAGCTCATCTAATGAACTGATCTTCATCCACTTCGGTCTCTCCTTCATGGCAAACATTCCAAAGAGAGAAGAGTTTTTAAGTGCACGATCGGATTCCGTAGGGACATCATGAGGCGAGTGACTGATGAAGAGTCCATACAAACCCATACTAAATATCAGCATAACTGTTCCAGCCAGATAAACATCTACAATCAAATTTCACAAAAGGTATATATGAGTAAAACAAACTGGGATTATATCATATATTAGCAATCAGTTTTACCAATAGCTTCGACCAGGCGTAAAACCATTTGGCCTGTGTGGATGCCTTTGGCACAGTTAGTCCAGTAGACTTTATATGCCTCAACGATGTAGACACACCCCTACATATAGCGAGAGTCAATTACATTAGTACCATAATGGTGTATATGTGTAGCGAAAACATTACAGACTAAAACTAAACCACGAAGTTATTTACATTGAGGAAGCAGAGTAGCGAACCAGCCAACGAACCTCCTACAGCCAAAAGCGCCAAGAACCGGAAATCAAATATAATCTGCTCCATCCACACACAGATACATCAAAAAAAAAAAAAAAGAAACACTCCAAAGTCTCTAATAAATATAGAATGTTTTGAATCAGTGAGTTTTACCCTCTCAACGTTGGCTTCGGTGGAACGAAAGAACTGAGCAAATGGGCTGTTGTCCTTGGGAGTTTTTGTTCCATAAGAACTGGTCAACGTGGTACCGTTGACGGGGATCGAGGTAGGGGTCGATGCCGATGACTCCGAAGACGATGATGAGCCAAGAGTTGCTAACGGCAAGTGGAAACGGCGGCGCGTAGGTAATTTCACTAGTAGATATCTCGGGACGTAAATGGAGAGCGGAGTGGCTGAGATTAACGAGGAGAGAGCCATTAGATAAAGTAATTGGTCTAAACAAGGCGGCGGAGGCACAAGTAGAAGAAAAGATCGGTGCGTCGGCGGGTGAGGAACGCGGAGGATTAGGCGGGAGAGAAATATGTGGTGTGTGGATGATGTTTTTTTTTTTTTTTTTTCTTGCCTTTATTAATTTAAAACCAAAACGGTCAATTCATGTATTATAACGTCGGACTAGTCCTTCGTTTTTAATTTACACGTTCCTATAAAAGGCCTAAACCTACCTTAACTTTTTCGTGTTTTTCTCCAACTTTTACATTTAAGATGAATCTAGAATCATTGATGTCTTATCATCTGAACTCAAATTATTATTAAATACTTCGAAATTTGAGGTTAAAAGTCAAAAAGAAGAGTTCAACCATATTTTATATTCTCTTTTTTTTTTTTTTTCAAGAAAAGAGAAATATTTGATCAGAATCATCTATATACTAAAATATTTACGGTGGCAAAAATAAAACTACGTATTAGTGGAAAATTTGTACTAGTAGTTGGTAGATTCAATCGTTGATCTAGATCCGTTAAAAAATATTAAACCACTCCGAGTGTCACGCCGGTTCGTGGTTGGTGAGATTTAAAATAGTATAAGGTTTTATATTAGTGGAGTATAATAAATTAATACTTTTTCGTATTAATTTAATATTTTAGAATTTTTATATGAATTAAAAAAAATATTTAATATTTAACGATAATTATATTATATATTTATAATAAAATATTTTATAATTACTAATTAATAGTATTTTATCAAACTTTTAAATCCTCAATTTAATGGTTTTTGAAATTTATAATTTTTTAGTATTAATTGGTAAAACTTAAAAGTATACATAAAATCATTTTTTGTGATATAAAAAAAAATATTAGAAAATCTAGCATTTTGATGGATATACTCTCTACAATACAATATATAGAGTCTATAGACTAAATCGATCTATGAACAATTTTTTAATTAGGCAACTGGAGAGGATACTATGGTAAATTAATCGTGTACACTCTGTGCCACGCTGGTATTGACGGCTTGTGTGACCTCTCTCCCACCACTCTCTCCTCCTCTACTACTACTAATATAAACTTAAGCCAGCCAGCCAGCCAGCACAGTCAGGTGCCTTCTCTCTAATTCATTCATCATCATTATCATCTCTCTCCCTCTCCTCGTAAGCAACTATGTTTTTTTTTCTTCCGATTCAGGTTCTTCTTCTTCTCTACTTGATCCGTATTCTGATTCCATCTCGCCTTTTTTTGCAGATCTCGTCCGTTGTTGCCAGTTGTATAATATCCCCTAAGGCTGTTGCTGATATGGATCTCGCTTCGAATCTTGGTGGCAAGATCGATAAATCCGATGTTCTTACCGCCGTCGAAAAGTATATTATCCGCCTATTTCGTTGTTTTTTTTTTCTCCATTTTTTTGGAAACAACGTTTAGCTGTTTTCCATACGTGTTTCTCTTCTTAAATTTCTTGGGACCAATTCCACGAATCCGTGATGGCATTGGATTTCGCCTCTGTTTTTTTTTTTTTTTTTTTTTTTTTT
>NC_025697.1:5849061-5849481 GCF_000633955.1 Camelina sativa | reverse complement strand
TTTTTTTTTTTTTTTTTTTTTTTTTGTCACGGAACTGAGTTTTCAATACAGAAGTCCAATATATGACTGATGAGAGAGATATATGGTCCCAAGTTTTTTTTTGTTTGGCTCTTTAAAAGCTCTTTCTGACGTGTAATTTCACTAATGTATGTCACGTTCTCGAGGGGCCCTGACCTATCTTTTTTGTCATTGACTTACCTCTATTTTTTTTAAAAATTGTTTACTCCTGTTATGATCACTCTTCCTGTCTGGCCTATTTGGTTGATGGACCTTATATTAATTTCTTAGTGATTCGGTGATTCAGGTATGAGCAATACCATGTCTTCCATGGAGGAAACGAGGAAGAGCGAAAAGCTAATTACACTGACATGGTAGTAAATTCATCATATTACGTTTTTTTTTTTTTTTTTTTTTTTTTTA
>NC_025697.1:5828700-5848787 GCF_000633955.1 Camelina sativa | reverse complement strand
TTTTTTTTTTTTTTTTTTTTTTTTTTTTTTTACATTTTGTCAAATTTTCACCACCTTTTAATAGTTATATCTCTCGTGGCTTTGAAAACATGTGAGGATGAATACAATTCAAAGCATATATGCGTTTCTCACCTTTGAATGTGCTCATCATTAGTGTTCAAGTAATTATAATATCTCATTGCATGTTGGAACGAATATTCCTAATATATATGTTTTTTTTCAGGTCAATAAGTACTATGACCTTGCTACTAGCTTCTATGAGTATGGATGGGGAGAATCCTTCCATTTTGCTCACAGGTATAATTCTTTACTTTCTCCACTTCTCTACAACTACAAGTACTCTGTTTCAAAATAAACTTTTATTTCTTGCAGCCATTAGATGCTGATATGCTTGTTGTATATATTGATTAGCATGAGTTTTATTGGGTTTGTAGATGGAAGGGAGAATCACTTCGAGAGAGTATTAAACGCCATGAGCACTTTCTTGCTCTTCAGCTTGGCATAAAACCAGGACAGAAGGTCTCTGATAACTTTAACTGTGGTCCAAAAACTGAACCCTTCTCCATCGTATGCTCATTTCTTTATGTTTTTGTGTAGGTACTGGATGTAGGATGTGGAATTGGTGGACCGCTGAGGGAAATTGCACGATTCAGGTAAAATGACTTCATATACCAAAACCACACTCTTTACACACTACCATACGTCAGTTTTGAAATAGATTTTCTGGTTAGGATTTAGGAAGTTGTTTCAATTATGAAGTGTGTTTGTGTTTTCTCTGCTGCAGCAATTCATCTGTTACCGGGATCAACAATAACGAGTACCAGATCACCAGAGGCAAGGTAAAGTATCTATAATTGCGAAAGATGATGCATTTCCTGTCATGGTTTCTTGTCTTCTTCCTTGATGTCTTTTACGATTCATATTGGCATCCTTTTCTTTTCTTTACAGGAACTAAACCGACTTGCAGGTGTCGACAAGACATGTAACTTTGTCAAGGTTAGTTGGATTTATAATTTCTTGTATTTACTACATAAGTTGCAAATCATGGTGTTGATGAGGAAACACTTTGCAAGGGGAAACTTGATGAAGGTTGTCATTTGTTAATCTTGCAGGCTGACTTCATGAAGATGCCATTCCCTGAAAACAGTTTTGATGCAGTTTATGCGATTGAAGCAACCTGCCACGCTCCTGATGCAGTAAGTGAAATTCTAAACAGCTATTTGTGTTTTTTACCTACGTTTAATGTGCGTTATGATTCATCACTATGATCTCAACTACAGTATGGGTGCTACAAAGAGATCTACAGAGTGATGAAGCCCGGTCAATGTTTTGCTGCCTATGAGTGGTGCATGACTGATGCATTTGACCCTGATAACGCGGAACATCAGAAAATAAAGGTTTACTTTGTTCCTTGCATCTGTACTTATTATTTATCTGTGCTTCTATTAGCAACATGAATACAAAACGAAGGCACCACTTTGCAGGGAGAGATAGAGATTGGAGATGGTCTGCCTGACATTAGACTGACTACAAAATGCCTCGAAGCTCTGAAGCAGGCCGGTTTTGAAGTAAGTGTCTGATTACATACACTATCCTCTCTATTTTCAAACACATCAAACATCTAAGTAGTATTTTCGTGTCTGCGTTGGATAAAGGTAATATGGGAAAAGGATCTAGCCAAGGACTCGCCTGTCCCATGGTACCTACCTCTAGACAAAAATCATTTCTCGCTCAGTAGCTTCCGCTTGACAGCTGTTGGACGATTCATAACCAAAAACATGGTTAAAAAACTTGCTCTGACTCATCATCTTCCAAATCTCATCAACTATTGGTTGTCATTTACTCGAACTTGTCATTGTTATTTATGGGTGTAGGTGAAGGTCCTTGAATACATGAGACTAGCACCTCAAGGAAGCCAGAGGGTCTCAAATTTCCTGGAGCAGGCCGCGGAAGGATTAGTTGACGGTGGAAGGTGAGAGGAGATTCAGAAACTTACATATATTTATTTCAAGATTCAAATTATTTTTTTGGGGGGTCAAATTCTAAACTTGTTTTATCTTGGATATTAATGTGTTATCACAGGAGAGAGATATTCACGCCAATGTATTTCTTCTTGGCCCGGAAGCCAGAGTGAGAGAGGAATGGTCTCATCGTAGGTGGAGTGAAAGTGACAAATTTCTGAATTTGCTTTGTTATGGCTCTCCGTACATCTCAATTTGTTGCAGTGTTTTTGGTGTCTCTTTAGATTATAAAAGAAAACCTTGTTGCAGCTCCTTTTATTTCAGAAATTGATACTTTAATTTGGATGTTGGTAAACATGTGATGCACTCTCTCACGTGTTCTCTCGTTCATGAGCACATGCGCAAGATATATTTTGGAATATTTATCTTTATCTTTAGATCTCATCAGAAACCCTTTTTTTTTTTTTTTTTTGTCGTATTCTATATGTCATGATTCAAAATCGGATTAGGACTTTGGAATCTTTCTTCATTTTCAATATCCTGATTCCTGAGCATCGTTGATTGAGCCACCCCTGAAAGAATCTACGTCAACCAAATTCCTCCCCCCCCCCTAGTGTTTGGGCTTAAGCAATGGTTATATGGTTAGGGCTTAAGATTATTCAGGCCTGGCCTAGCAGTTTGCCTTGATAAAAAAGATAACACTTGAAAAAAACACAAAAACCCTATTAATATGGCAATCATGCCATGCTATATCTAATAATAATTGGTAATTAATACTGACACATGAGAGATAGCCGTGTACGTAAGCGCGTCTAAGACACGCGTTCCATAGTAGTATTCCAATCCTTCTCTCTTATCTCTCCCTCTCTATATATAAACCAAAGCGAAACAAAATCGATCGTAACAACCTCTCCTCTCCTCTCTCTCTCTCTCCCCAGCAAACAATCAAACCATATATATATATATATATGTCGACGACCGCCTCCGTCATCATCATCGGCGCCGGAATCTCCGGTTCGTATCGAATCAACCATATCCCATTCCCATACTTGTCTCGTTGTTGTAACTAATCGTCGTGCCTTTTTGTAATAACTAACCGGATATTTTTTTTTTTTATATTGGAGTTATGTAAAATCAGGTATATCGGCGGCGAAGGTGCTCGTGGAGAACGGAGTAGAAGACGTGTTGATACTAGAGGCTACGGATCGGATCGGTGGAAGAATACAGAAGCAAAACTTCGGTGACGTGCCGGTTGAGCTAGGAGCCGGTTGGATAGCCGGTGTCGGTGGTAAAGAGTCCAACCCTGTCTGGGAGCTCGCCTCGCGTTCTAACCTCCGTACTTGCTTTTCCGATTACACCAATGCTCGTTTTAACATTTACGATCGAAGGTCCTCCTCTTTATACGATTCTTTAATACTATATATTAACTGATCATCACTCACCTCAAGAATCAAGCAAAGATTTTTATATGTTTCTTTAAATTTAATTTTGCAGTGGTGAAATCTTCCCGACTGGTATCGCAGCTGATTCGTATACGAAAGCTGTTGACTCTGCCATTTCCAAGCTAAAGAGTCTTGAAGCTCTTGATTATGAATGTGCTGGTCAATTAGCTGAAGAAGCTTCTTCGTGCGTCTTTAATTAACCTCGATCTCTGCTTTTACCTTACTTTATTTTTTCTTTTTTCTTTTTCGGTTCTAGCTAGTAATGTGTTGTTGGTTTGGTGTTTAGGCCACCGAAGACTCCAATAGAACTCGCCATTGACTTTATCCTGCATGACTTCGAGATGGCAGGTGAGCCTAGCTATAACAATACATGATTAATTCTCACCATATAATTTACTACTATTAATTTCTGATTGATTGATACTCTTGTATATTACTACTGTGTTTCAGAGGTTGAGCCAATATCAACTTATGTAGACTTTGGTGAAAGAGAGTTCTTGGTTGCTGATGAAAGAGGCTATGAATGTTTACTCTATAAGATGGCCGAGGAGTTTCTCTTTACCTCGCATGGAAACATCTTGGACAACCGCCTCAAATTAAACCAGGTTCATATATAATTATATATCTCTTTCTTCTTCTTCTTCTTCTTCTTCTTCTTCTTCTTCTTCTTCTTCTTCTTCTTCTTCTTCTTCTTGTTAATTAAGCTTTCACTGTGAAAATCATTGGTCATCAGGTTGAGTTAAAAGATTATGTTTTGACGTTTTCTCTATGAAAGCTACTTTTTGGTTTTTAGTTGTTGTTATTACGTACTCTATTCGGTTGATTTGATTTGCATTATCTTTCTTTTTCTTTTTGCTGCTAAGGTTCTCTCAGCCTTTGGTTTCTAGTGGAATTGATTACACCTCAGGTCCTTGTAGCTATATATATTTTCTTTTGTATTGGTGGTCTTAAGTTGATATTTTTTTTAGGAAAGCATTATCGTGGGGTCTGTTTGTGTGCATGAATGAGCGTGTTTTATTTATTGCCTCTCGTAAACCAGCTGGCTTAACTTGGAAAGCTGTGTGTTATATATTTAGTATAGTAGTCTATATTGGAGCTATATATATTTTATAGTGTGATGAATGAAGCTGTTGGAATTAATGGCATGTAGGTGGTTAGGGAGGTGCAACAGTCTAGGAATGGGGTAGTGGTGAAGACAGAGGATGGTTCCGTATACGAAGCTAATTATGTGATTGTGTCTGCGAGTATAGGTGTTCTCCAATCCAATCTTCTCTCCTTCCAGCCTCCTTTACCCGTTAGTTTACTTTCTCCTTCTTCTCTTTATTATTTTCATAGTTTATGTGATTAACTACTCATTGGTCTTATCTTTTATGCTTATTTTAACATTTTAAAAGATACAAGGTGGAGATTTTAATCATTCAATGTGCATGATGAATCTAGGAATTATTAAACCAATAGGCGTTTTATAATTTTATTCAAAACCATGCACAATACAGTGGGTTAGCTATGCATGGTTGACCTGACCCACATAACTCAAGAGTAGCAGTCTGAATTCAATTTATATACGTGTGATCTTACTATCCAAAATTGTTCTGTTTGTTGTTGTTGTTGTTGTTGTTGTTGTTATCAGAGATGGAAAACAGAAGCTATACAAAAATGTGACGTGATGGTGTACACGAAGATCTTCCTCAAATTCCCTCATTGTTTCTGGCCTTGTGGTCCTGGTCAAGAGTTTTTCATCTATGCACACGAACTACGCGGCTACTTCACCTTTTGGCAGGTTGATTTCCTTAATAATTGTGAAATAGTTTTGTTTGTCGATCTCGATGCATCTTTTTGGTCGTTCCACTTACGGGCGAAACGTGGCACATGCACTCTCCAATCTTAAAATTAAACAACACCTGGGGTCCCTTTGATTTAAACTATCATTGCTTTTAGTTATCTTGAGTGTCTCTAACCAGCTGCATGGTCCATGAGATCAAGAGTAGAATTCACACAAACAAATATTATAATGTGTATGCATAGTTGCATACCATTTAGCTTTTTATTAGTATTACTTAATACATACAACTTGCTTTGCTCTCTCCTCTCCAGCTTGCTTATATGTTTTATCTAATAGCTGCTNTTTTGCAGTGGTGAAATCTTCCCGACTGGTATCGCAGCTGATTCGTATACGAAAGCTGTTGACTCTGCCATTTCCAAGCTAAAGAGTCTTGAAGCTCTTGATTATGAATGTGCTGGTCAATTAGCTGAAGAAGCTTCTTCGTGCGTCTTTAATTAACCTCGATCTCTGCTTTTACCTTACTTTATTTTTTCTTTTTTCTTTTTCGGTTCTAGCTAGTAATGTGTTGTTGGTTTGGTGTTTAGGCCACCGAAGACTCCAATAGAACTCGCCATTGACTTTATCCTGCATGACTTCGAGATGGCAGGTGAGCCTAGCTATAACAATACATGATTAATTCTCACCATATAATTTACTACTATTAATTTCTGATTGATTGATACTCTTGTATATTACTACTGTGTTTCAGAGGTTGAGCCAATATCAACTTATGTAGACTTTGGTGAAAGAGAGTTCTTGGTTGCTGATGAAAGAGGCTATGAATGTTTACTCTATAAGATGGCCGAGGAGTTTCTCTTTACCTCGCATGGAAACATCTTGGACAACCGCCTCAAATTAAACCAGGTTCATATATAATTATATATCTCTTTCTTCTTCTTCTTCTTCTTCTTCTTCTTCTTCTTCTTCTTCTTCTTCTTCTTCTTCTTCTTCTTGTTAATTAAGCTTTCACTGTGAAAATCATTGGTCATCAGGTTGAGTTAAAAGATTATGTTTTGACGTTTTCTCTATGAAAGCTACTTTTTGGTTTTTAGTTGTTGTTATTACGTACTCTATTCGGTTGATTTGATTTGCATTATCTTTCTTTTTCTTTTTGCTGCTAAGGTTCTCTCAGCCTTTGGTTTCTAGTGGAATTGATTACACCTCAGGTCCTTGTAGCTATATATATTTTCTTTTGTATTGGTGGTCTTAAGTTGATATTTTTTTTAGGAAAGCATTATCGTGGGGTCTGTTTGTGTGCATGAATGAGCGTGTTTTATTTATTGCCTCTCGTAAACCAGCTGGCTTAACTTGGAAAGCTGTGTGTTATATATTTAGTATAGTAGTCTATATTGGAGCTATATATATTTTATAGTGTGATGAATGAAGCTGTTGGAATTAATGGCATGTAGGTGGTTAGGGAGGTGCAACAGTCTAGGAATGGGGTAGTGGTGAAGACAGAGGATGGTTCCGTATACGAAGCTAATTATGTGATTGTGTCTGCGAGTATAGGTGTTCTCCAATCCAATCTTCTCTCCTTCCAGCCTCCTTTACCCGTTAGTTTACTTTCTCCTTCTTCTCTTTATTATTTTCATAGTTTATGTGATTAACTACTCATTGGTCTTATCTTTTATGCTTATTTTAACATTTTAAAAGATACAAGGTGGAGATTTTAATCATTCAATGTGCATGATGAATCTAGGAATTATTAAACCAATAGGCGTTTTATAATTTTATTCAAAACCATGCACAATACAGTGGGTTAGCTATGCATGGTTGACCTGACCCACATAACTCAAGAGTAGCAGTCTGAATTCAATTTATATACGTGTGATCTTACTATCCAAAATTGTTCTGTTTGTTGTTGTTGTTGTTGTTGTTGTTGTTATCAGAGATGGAAAACAGAAGCTATACAAAAATGTGACGTGATGGTGTACACGAAGATCTTCCTCAAATTCCCTCATTGTTTCTGGCCTTGTGGTCCTGGTCAAGAGTTTTTCATCTATGCACACGAACTACGCGGCTACTTCACCTTTTGGCAGGTTGATTTCCTTAATAATTGTGAAATAGTTTTGTTTGTCGATCTCGATGCATCTTTTTGGTCGTTCCACTTACGGGCGAAACGTGGCACATGCACTCTCCAATCTTAAAATTAAACAACACCTGGGGTCCCTTTGATTTAAACTATCATTGCTTTTAGTTATCTTGAGTGTCTCTAACCAGCTGCATGGTCCATGAGATCAAGAGTAGAATTCACACAAACAAATATTATAATGTGTATGCATAGTTGCATACCATTTAGCTTTTTATTAGTATTACTTAATACATACAACTTGCTTTGCTCTCTCCTCTCCAGCTTGCTTATATGTTTTATCTAATAGCTGCTTTGTTGTTTGTTGTCAGCACATGGAAAATGCGTACCCGGGTTCTAATATTCTGGTGGTGACGTTGACTAACGAACAGTCGAAGCGCGTGGAAGCTCAATCAGACCAGGAGACACTGAAAGAGGCAATGAGTGTTCTCAGGGACATGTTTGGGTCTACCATTCCTTACGCAACCGATATTCTTGTCCCCAGGTGGTGGAACAACCGGTTTCAACGCGGTAGCTACAGTAACTACCCTATGATATCTGATAACAAGCTCCTGCAAAATATCAAGGTAACACACTTTTTTTGTTTCTATTCAGACTCACACACACGCAAACACAGATGTCTGCAGTCATAAATTTAAGACAAGTTTTGGTGTTTCAGGCCCCAGTTGGACGAATATTCTTCACAGGAGAACACACAAGTGAAAAGTTCAGTGGGTATGTACATGGAGGATACCTTGCAGGTATGGAGACAAGTAAATCTTTATTGGAAGAGATGAAGCAGAGTTTGTTGTTACAACCTTTACTCGCCTTCACCGAGTCTCTAACGCTAACACAACAGACTCCTAACTCTCAAATATACCCAAATGTCAATTTTATCTCAGGCAGAAGTTAGAAACCCAGCCCCTTATTCATTTTATTTCATTCTTTTAAGCTAAATCTTGAGCAAACAACTCATGGGAAGTATTTACACAATAGATGCCTTGAGATAGCTAAGGCATCTCCTTTTGCCTTTACCGGATAAATCTCTGATGAACTTTGTTGCCATTTGTGTGACATCATTATCCACTCTCTTCGCCATTTTTCTACCTTAAATTTCTTCTTATCTTGTAAGCTTTTCAGCATTTCATTGAAATACAACGTCGCTCGGGGTAGGTAGTAGTCTTTAAGTAACCCACTCCAGTACTTGTTTGCTGCACAAATTACAACGGTTTTCTATAAAGCCTTATCTACTGAAAATCTTTGTAACTTTAAATTCTTACCATAATCATGAAGCTTGCTCTGGTTCAGATCTTTGGAGTCATACCACATCGTCACTTGTGTTCTCGCGTTCCACTCATACTGTTCACACAAAAACTCAGCTATAAGAAAATAATCTTCGACCTGCAGGTAAAACAAAATTGATGTTACACCTGTTTCCTTTCATCATTGTTTCTGGCCAGCTTCTTTGCACTCTCAAGCCAAGTTCCCAGAAGGAAATTATCATCCGAGGCAAGCAAAACGTCCATGTCCTTTATAATCTCAAGATNGTCTGTTTGTGTGCATGAATGAGCGTGTTTTATTTATTGCCTCTCGTAAACCAGCTGGCTTAACTTGGAAAGCTGTGTGTTATATATTTAGTATAGTAGTCTATATTGGAGCTATATATATTTTATAGTGTGATGAATGAAGCTGTTGGAATTAATGGCATGTAGGTGGTTAGGGAGGTGCAACAGTCTAGGAATGGGGTAGTGGTGAAGACAGAGGATGGTTCCGTATACGAAGCTAATTATGTGATTGTGTCTGCGAGTATAGGTGTTCTCCAATCCAATCTTCTCTCCTTCCAGCCTCCTTTACCCGTTAGTTTACTTTCTCCTTCTTCTCTTTATTATTTTCATAGTTTATGTGATTAACTACTCATTGGTCTTATCTTTTATGCTTATTTTAACATTTTAAAAGATACAAGGTGGAGATTTTAATCATTCAATGTGCATGATGAATCTAGGAATTATTAAACCAATAGGCGTTTTATAATTTTATTCAAAACCATGCACAATACAGTGGGTTAGCTATGCATGGTTGACCTGACCCACATAACTCAAGAGTAGCAGTCTGAATTCAATTTATATACGTGTGATCTTACTATCCAAAATTGTTCTGTTTGTTGTTGTTGTTGTTGTTGTTGTTGTTATCAGAGATGGAAAACAGAAGCTATACAAAAATGTGACGTGATGGTGTACACGAAGATCTTCCTCAAATTCCCTCATTGTTTCTGGCCTTGTGGTCCTGGTCAAGAGTTTTTCATCTATGCACACGAACTACGCGGCTACTTCACCTTTTGGCAGGTTGATTTCCTTAATAATTGTGAAATAGTTTTGTTTGTCGATCTCGATGCATCTTTTTGGTCGTTCCACTTACGGGCGAAACGTGGCACATGCACTCTCCAATCTTAAAATTAAACAACACCTGGGGTCCCTTTGATTTAAACTATCATTGCTTTTAGTTATCTTGAGTGTCTCTAACCAGCTGCATGGTCCATGAGATCAAGAGTAGAATTCACACAAACAAATATTATAATGTGTATGCATAGTTGCATACCATTTAGCTTTTTATTAGTATTACTTAATACATACAACTTGCTTTGCTCTCTCCTCTCCAGCTTGCTTATATGTTTTATCTAATAGCTGCTTTGTTGTTTGTTGTCAGCACATGGAAAATGCGTACCCGGGTTCTAATATTCTGGTGGTGACGTTGACTAACGAACAGTCGAAGCGCGTGGAAGCTCAATCAGACCAGGAGACACTGAAAGAGGCAATGAGTGTTCTCAGGGACATGTTTGGGTCTACCATTCCTTACGCAACCGATATTCTTGTCCCCAGGTGGTGGAACAACCGGTTTCAACGCGGTAGCTACAGTAACTACCCTATGATATCTGATAACAAGCTCCTGCAAAATATCAAGGTAACACACTTTTTTTGTTTCTATTCAGACTCACACACACGCAAACACAGATGTCTGCAGTCATAAATTTAAGACAAGTTTTGGTGTTTCAGGCCCCAGTTGGACGAATATTCTTCACAGGAGAACACACAAGTGAAAAGTTCAGTGGGTATGTACATGGAGGATACCTTGCAGGTATGGAGACAAGTAAATCTTTATTGGAAGAGATGAAGCAGAGTTTGTTGTTACAACCTTTACTCGCCTTCACCGAGTCTCTAACGCTAACACAACAGACTCCTAACTCTCAAATATACCCAAATGTCAATTTTATCTCAGGCAGAAGTTAGAAACCCAGCCCCTTATTCATTTTATTTCATTCTTTTAAGCTAAATCTTGAGCAAACAACTCATGGGAAGTATTTACACAATAGATGCCTTGAGATAGCTAAGGCATCTCCTTTTGCCTTTACCGGATAAATCTCTGATGAACTTTGTTGCCATTTGTGTGACATCATTATCCACTCTCTTCGCCATTTTTCTACCTTAAATTTCTTCTTATCTTGTAAGCTTTTCAGCATTTCATTGAAATACAACGTCGCTCGGGGTAGGTAGTAGTCTTTAAGTAACCCACTCCAGTACTTGTTTGCTGCACAAATTACAACGGTTTTCTATAAAGCCTTATCTACTGAAAATCTTTGTAACTTTAAATTCTTACCATAATCATGAAGCTTGCTCTGGTTCAGATCTTTGGAGTCATACCACATCGTCACTTGTGTTCTCGCGTTCCACTCATACTGTTCACACAAAAACTCAGCTATAAGAAAGTAATCTTCGACCTGCAGGTAAAACAAAATTGATGTTACACCTGTTTCCTTTCATCATTGTTTCTGGCCAGCTTCTTTGCACTCTCAAGCCAAGTTCCCAGAAGGAAATTATCATCCGAGGCAAGCAAAACGTCCATGTCCTTTATAATCTCAAGATACTTCTCACTCAATCGTCTTAAGCTTCCGACATCTTGCTTTACAAAAGCGGTCACTGCTTCTATATACACCTGGTTTGCTAGCTTTGATAAAACTTGACGCGTCAAATCAACCATGTCATACCTGAAAGCAAAACCCATGGAATCTGTAACCATTAATATGATAGAAACTCGATACTCTATCTTTCTGCTTGCATCTACCTATATGTTAAGCTCCTGGACAGATCATCCCCAGCTTCCAGGAAAAGCTTGAGAGCTTTGATCACCTCCTTTGTAGAATACCATAAATGAGCCTTAGGCAAACCAGAGCTCTTATCTTGAAACAAGAATCTTCTTTTTGTTTCATATGAGCCAGTGGAGATTGAATCTGTTTGTTTCCATTTGTCTTGTATAGAACTAGATGGATCCCAGTCCGGAAGCTTGACTATGAAATCTGTGTTATGATCCTAAAACAAACGATTATATAAGCAAGCTTCTTAGAATTTATAGAGCAGATCTCCGGAGAGTTGATGCAGTAGTGACCGAAATAAACATACCGCAATTCCATCAGTGCAATTGTAGACAGTGTGATAGAGAATATCCCAAGCGGCCTCGATTTGATGATTTTCTTTCATGTATCTTCTGCGTGCATAGCTCTTCAACCATTTCTATAAGCACAAATATTTTAAATGTATGAAACTGATTGTGCAAAGTGCAAACGCTTTCAAGTGTCATGAAGAGTTTACACTATGTATGCATTACCTGTACATCAACTTTCTCATCCCGAAATGCCATTTCAGAAGTTAGCTCGTAAACCACAGGGTTCTGCTCTATTCCTTCCATGCACATTCCTACACCGACCTATGCGAAACACAAAAAAAAAGATACCGTTTCTAAGCGGTGAAAATGGCCTCACCAAAGTATACGTTCGACTAAAAATGTGAAATAAATTGAGAATGTAGTCATCAAAATACCATGGTTGAATTTTTGCTCACACGAGCATCAACGNTGTCTGCGAGTATAGGTGTTCTCCAATCCAATCTTCTCTCCTTCCAGCCTCCTTTACCCGTTAGTTTACTTTCTCCTTCTTCTCTTTATTATTTTCATAGTTTATGTGATTAACTACTCATTGGTCTTATCTTTTATGCTTATTTTAACATTTTAAAAGATACAAGGTGGAGATTTTAATCATTCAATGTGCATGATGAATCTAGGAATTATTAAACCAATAGGCGTTTTATAATTTTATTCAAAACCATGCACAATACAGTGGGTTAGCTATGCATGGTTGACCTGACCCACATAACTCAAGAGTAGCAGTCTGAATTCAATTTATATACGTGTGATCTTACTATCCAAAATTGTTCTGTTTGTTGTTGTTGTTGTTGTTGTTGTTGTTATCAGAGATGGAAAACAGAAGCTATACAAAAATGTGACGTGATGGTGTACACGAAGATCTTCCTCAAATTCCCTCATTGTTTCTGGCCTTGTGGTCCTGGTCAAGAGTTTTTCATCTATGCACACGAACTACGCGGCTACTTCACCTTTTGGCAGGTTGATTTCCTTAATAATTGTGAAATAGTTTTGTTTGTCGATCTCGATGCATCTTTTTGGTCGTTCCACTTACGGGCGAAACGTGGCACATGCACTCTCCAATCTTAAAATTAAACAACACCTGGGGTCCCTTTGATTTAAACTATCATTGCTTTTAGTTATCTTGAGTGTCTCTAACCAGCTGCATGGTCCATGAGATCAAGAGTAGAATTCACACAAACAAATATTATAATGTGTATGCATAGTTGCATACCATTTAGCTTTTTATTAGTATTACTTAATACATACAACTTGCTTTGCTCTCTCCTCTCCAGCTTGCTTATATGTTTTATCTAATAGCTGCTTTGTTGTTTGTTGTCAGCACATGGAAAATGCGTACCCGGGTTCTAATATTCTGGTGGTGACGTTGACTAACGAACAGTCGAAGCGCGTGGAAGCTCAATCAGACCAGGAGACACTGAAAGAGGCAATGAGTGTTCTCAGGGACATGTTTGGGTCTACCATTCCTTACGCAACCGATATTCTTGTCCCCAGGTGGTGGAACAACCGGTTTCAACGCGGTAGCTACAGTAACTACCCTATGATATCTGATAACAAGCTCCTGCAAAATATCAAGGTAACACACTTTTTTTGTTTCTATTCAGACTCACACACACGCAAACACAGATGTCTGCAGTCATAAATTTAAGACAAGTTTTGGTGTTTCAGGCCCCAGTTGGACGAATATTCTTCACAGGAGAACACACAAGTGAAAAGTTCAGTGGGTATGTACATGGAGGATACCTTGCAGGTATGGAGACAAGTAAATCTTTATTGGAAGAGATGAAGCAGAGTTTGTTGTTACAACCTTTACTCGCCTTCACCGAGTCTCTAACGCTAACACAACAGACTCCTAACTCTCAAATATACCCAAATGTCAATTTTATCTCAGGCAGAAGTTAGAAACCCAGCCCCTTATTCATTTTATTTCATTCTTTTAAGCTAAATCTTGAGCAAACAACTCATGGGAAGTATTTACACAATAGATGCCTTGAGATAGCTAAGGCATCTCCTTTTGCCTTTACCGGATAAATCTCTGATGAACTTTGTTGCCATTTGTGTGACATCATTATCCACTCTCTTCGCCATTTTTCTACCTTAAATTTCTTCTTATCTTGTAAGCTTTTCAGCATTTCATTGAAATACAACGTCGCTCGGGGTAGGTAGTAGTCTTTAAGTAACCCACTCCAGTACTTGTTTGCTGCACAAATTACAACGGTTTTCTATAAAGCCTTATCTACTGAAAATCTTTGTAACTTTAAATTCTTACCATAATCATGAAGCTTGCTCTGGTTCAGATCTTTGGAGTCATACCACATCGTCACTTGTGTTCTCGCGTTCCACTCATACTGTTCACACAAAAACTCAGCTATAAGAAAGTAATCTTCGACCTGCAGGTAAAACAAAATTGATGTTACACCTGTTTCCTTTCATCATTGTTTCTGGCCAGCTTCTTTGCACTCTCAAGCCAAGTTCCCAGAAGGAAATTATCATCCGAGGCAAGCAAAACGTCCATGTCCTTTATAATCTCAAGATACTTCTCACTCAATCGTCTTAAGCTTCCGACATCTTGCTTTACAAAAGCGGTCACTGCTTCTATATACACCTGGTTTGCTAGCTTTGATAAAACTTGACGCGTCAAATCAACCATGTCATACCTGAAAGCAAAACCCATGGAATCTGTAACCATTAATATGATAGAAACTCGATACTCTATCTTTCTGCTTGCATCTACCTATATGTTAAGCTCCTGGACAGATCATCCCCAGCTTCCAGGAAAAGCTTGAGAGCTTTGATCACCTCCTTTGTAGAATACCATAAATGAGCCTTAGGCAAACCAGAGCTCTTATCTTGAAACAAGAATCTTCTTTTTGTTTCATATGAGCCAGTGGAGATTGAATCTGTTTGTTTCCATTTGTCTTGTATAGAACTAGATGGATCCCAGTCCGGAAGCTTGACTATGAAATCTGTGTTATGATCCTAAAACAAACGATTATATAAGCAAGCTTCTTAGAATTTATAGAGCAGATCTCCGGAGAGTTGATGCAGTAGTGACCGAAATAAACATACCGCAATTCCATCAGTGCAATTGTAGACAGTGTGATAGAGAATATCCCAAGCGGCCTCGATTTGATGATTTTCTTTCATGTATCTTCTGCGTGCATAGCTCTTCAACCATTTCTATAAGCACAAATATTTTAAATGTATGAAACTGATTGTGCAAAGTGCAAACGCTTTCAAGTGTCATGAAGAGTTTACACTATGTATGCATTACCTGTACATCAACTTTCTCATCCCGAAATGCCATTTCAGAAGTTAGCTCGTAAACCACAGGGTTCTGCTCTATTCCTTCCATGCACATTCCTACACCGACCTATGCGAAACACAAAAAAAAAGATACCGTTTCTAAGCGGTGAAAATGGCCTCACCAAAGTATACGTTCGACTAAAAATGTGAAATAAATTGAGAATGTAGTCATCAAAATACCATGGTTGAATTTTTGCTCACACGAGCATCAACGGGTCCTGAAGAAATTGAATCAAGAGCACCATACATTTCAATGTTGCCTCCAAAATTGTGAAGCATGCACCTGGAATTCAGCTGGTATTAATAATAACACGTAAAATATAACTCTGACTCAGGTATAAGAAGGAAACCGACACAACAATATACCATATATAAGGAGTTCCATAAAATTGGGAGGACGTGTTCCATATCGGTTTAACTTCAGCATACAGATCAAGAACTATCATTTTGCCAAAGGGAACTGAATGTAAGAGCGCCTGCAGAAAGCAAGCGAGGCTGGGATATTGAATCTATCAGCAATAGTCATATATACTAGATTGGGTGTTTACTTTCATCTGAGGCGGCTTCCAGAATTTTGAGTCAGAACTAAAAAGCCAACCCTGCACAAAGGTGGGTCTCAAGTAAGAACGCATTCAGAAATGTAGATTTCCCTGCCCCATCATTCTAGATTGCTGTTACTTCAATATTAAAACTGTGTGTTTACAATTTTTAATATAGCATCCTAAAGTTCGTATGCCACTGAGAACAAAACGGAAAAGAAGACATACTTGCATTAACCATACAGCGTTCTTGTTTCCTTTTGACATTGCTTTGTACACTGCAGCTCCTAGTGAAGATATATATTCAGGTTCAATTGTGGGAGGAGTATTCTCATTGAATGTATCACTGCATTAACACAGGTGAGATTAGTATCATCATTATCCCATACGAAGAGAGTTGGGTTTTTGAGTCATGCATTTTTGCGGAAAATCATATTGACCACTACTCACCTGGGTGACTGGGTCCAAAATAACTAGAAAAAGTTGCAACAAATAATTTACCTCTAGGTCCAAACTGAAGATAATTACCAGTTATAAATGTTTGTAATCTCTCCATATTCTGAGACAGTAACAAGGTAAAATTAAAGACATATATATACGTCTAATTATATAAAACAGACTGTGATCAGGTGGGATCTTTATTGCTATGTGTTTAATTTGAGAAAATGGCTTTCAATGGATTAGATAAATTCCAAGATTGTCAAAACATAAATAGCTTCAGGGTACCTTCAATTTGTTGTTTGATAAAAGCCTCTCCAATGTCGATGAAGAGAGGATCAGAAGGATTCAGAAGGTATGTGCAGCACCAGCGAGAATCACCATCCACTGTGTTCCTGAGAGGAAAGGAAACACAAGGTTAAACAGTAAAATGCTAGTATATATATGCTTTCTCATCACACAGCTCAAAAAGTTTGATCCATGGTGTTAAAAAGTTTATGGGCATGATTTACGAAGGGAAAACCTACCAATTATCAAGTCGAGTTATATTTGCCCCGGGATATATCTTTTTCAAAGCTGATGGAACATTGCCAGAGAATGATGGAAGTACTACGAAAGGAGGAAACGGCGAAAATTTAAGATGCTATGAGAACAATCTATTAAGTATCTTAAAAAAGAATAGAGTGATTGTTCATTAGACCTGGAGTCATGCCAAGCTCCAGCATTCGAGAAAGTATCCGTTTCTGCAAAAGCAACTGGTCACTTAACCAGTTTTCCGATAATGGACCACCCCACCTGTGATGTAGATGATGCAGAAAGATATGGATTATGTGAGTTCCAAGAATGAACGATAGATCTAGCTCAGAGGGAGCATTTACGATAGGAGCCTGAAAATATCAGAGATAAGGTAATTTACGCGTGAAGATTTCCCATACGAGCCCAAGCAAGAAACGCTGGTCCACCAAAATAGTCATCAAGGTCCACTTTGCTGATATTGAACCTCTAAAAAAGATTGATATAGAACTTGGTTACTATGACTAAACTTATATCCAATATAAAAGAATGCAATAGCCGATAACTTCACAGCGAACAATTACTATCACAGACTATCTAAAAAATTTTCATTCCTGATTGCAATCTGAAAAGAATAAGAATCCAATATTTACCTTGAAAACTTTTTGCCAAATAGCTTCTTGCCCAGTGAATGCTAGAGGCAAGTTGATTCCTTTCAATGCCATCCAGTCAATCTCTCTCTCCCATCTCTCCCATTCCCACCAAACATATGAATCTAGAAGTAAACAAGAAAGCAGAACCAGGAGCAGAAAATGTGATGTGAGTGTATCATTACATGACCATTGACAAAAGAGAAAATTTTGATTCCAAGACGTGTATATGTCTTACAGCTAGATGTAACAACATTTTGGTAATAGTTCCAAGGGACAGGACGCCTAATCAAGATGCCCTTAGAATCTAGACGAGGTAGATGTCCAGGCTGTGGAACAGAGGCAATCTGAATGCCACCAGTCTTGTCCCAAGAAACATGAGCATTACATTTATACTTCAAATACCAATGGAGCCCAGAAGCAATCTCAACTCCAGTTGTGCCTTTAATCCTGAAATACAAGTTAGAAATGAACAAAACTTGGAAGAGAATAATATCAGGTAAACCCTCATCAAGAAATATACTTACACAATATCAGGTCCAATTCGTCCCGGGCCATCATAGTTCTCAATTAGAAAGCAGCTACTGCCACCACAAACATCCTATTGAAACCAAAAAAACAATCAGTAACTGTAAAATCTAACTCTAACATAACAGGGTTAAAGGCAAAAAAGGAAGAACCTTTGAGATAATTCTGAAATCAAAGCTATGAAAATGGTTGGAAAGCAGTCTTTGCAATAGACCCTTAGCTGCTGATTCTTGTACAGACCGAATTGGTCGTAGAGAATCTAAACGGTCAAGCAGACTATCGATAGTAGGATGTTGCTTTGACAAAGATTGAGAGTGACGAGCAAGAACCAACAACACAAACAACACCAATTTGATCATGGAACGCATGTTGATACTCTTCGTCACTAGCCAGGAAAAAGGCTTATGATAGCACCAGCAAGTGATCTCTCAAGTAACAATGGCCGGATTATTATTTTTTATTTCATATTTCATCAGTTTTTTTTTTTGTTTCTGTCTTTTTCTCATACACAATAAACCGGAGTAAACCAAAATAAACCAAGCTAACCGGATCTGTTTTCAATTTTATTGGAAATTAAAGGAAACAGAGAAGAGGACGCTTTATAGCCTGTGACTGTGTGTTGTATCTTGTGCTGAGTTAAACCCTAATAATATGAGTGCTACTTGAGTTTCTTCTTCTGGGGTTTTAAATCTGCTTCCTGGATCTGTAGCTCCGAAGTTTGTAGCGATTCGTACTTCTCTCCGTTATGAAAAATTTGAAGCTTTTCTCTGAGGTTCCTCAGAACATCCAATTCCATTCGACCGAAGAAGTTGTACAGTTCGCAGCCTATGACATCGATCAAAGTCGCTTATTTTTCGCATCTTCTGCTAATTTAGTTTACACCCTTCAGCTCTCTTCCTTTCAAGTAAGCCTGTGAATTCGTTTCCTCTTTTGGTTTAAAGATTGGTTTTTTAATTTCCCTTTGATTCAAGTCTCTCGTGGATGAACTTGCAAGTGAACTTAGGGATTAGGGTCTGTTGAAATCCAAAGTTTTTTTTCCTATGTTATGGTGTTTCTTTCTCTTGTATTGATTTCTTAAGTCCATAATGTGGCAGAATGGGAGAGCTGGAGCAAAAACCGCTTTACCTGTGGAGGTCTGCAGTATCGATATAGAGCCTGAGGATTTCATCACGGCCTTTGACTATCTCGCTGAGAAGGAGTCTCTGTTAATTGGGACTTCTCATGGGCTTCTTCTGGTTCATAATGTGGAGAGCGATGTGACTGAGCTAGTTGGAAATATTGAAGGAGGTGTCAAGTGTATCTCGCCTAGTCCT
Organism: Camelina sativa; assembly: GCF_000633955.1. Lineage (NCBI taxonomy): Eukaryota > Viridiplantae > Streptophyta > Magnoliopsida > Brassicales > Brassicaceae > Camelina > Camelina sativa. The sequence goes on along the minus strand of NC_025697.1, from coordinate 5,829,719 downwards.
ACTGGAGATCTACTTGGATTGATTACTGGTCTTGGACAGTTGCTTGTAATGACTTATGATTGGGTCTTGATGTACGAGAGGGCGCTTGGAGAGGTTCCTGAAGGTGGTTACGTACGTAAGGACCCCTTACCTTCTTATCAAATTGACTTAAAGTTATGGTTTTATTTGTGAATTATCTTGAGCACCTTCTGTCCATTTGCTAACCATGTGAATTAAATACTGTTTTAGGTGAAGCAGGTGATTTGTCTGTAAATTGTGGGGATATTTCCATTTCCTGGAGAGGTGATGGAAAATATTTTGCGACTNAAGATGCCCTTAGAATCTAGACGAGGTAGATGTCCAGGCTGTGGAACAGAGGCAATCTGAATGCCACCAGTCTTGTCCCAAGAAACATGAGCGTTACATTTATACTTCAAATACCAATGGAGCCCAGAAGCAATCTCAACTCCAGTTGTGCCTTTAATCCTGAAATACAAGTTAAAAATGAACAAAACTTGGAAGAGAATAATAATATCAAGTAAACCCTCATCAAGATATATACTTACACAATTTCAGGTCTAATTCTTCTCGGGACATCATAATTTTCAATTAGAAAGCAGCTACTGCCACCACAAACATCCTATTGAAACCAAAAAAACAATCACTACTGTAAAATCCAACTCTAGCGTAATAAGGGTTAAAGGCAAAAAAGGAAGAACCTTTGAGATAATTCTGAAACCAAAGCTATGAAAATGGGTGGGAAGCAGTCTTTTCAATAGACCCTTAGCTGCTGATTCTTGTACAGACCGAGTTGGTCGTAGAGAATTCAAACGGTCAAGCAGACTCTCGATAGTAGGATGTTGCTTTGACAAAGATTGAGAGTGACGAGCAAGAACCAACAACACAAACAACACCAGTTTGATCATGGAAAGCATGTTGATACTCGTCGTCACTAGCCAGGAAAAGGCTTATGATAGAGCATCACCAAGTGATCGATCTCTCAAGTAACAATGGCCGGATCATATTTCATCAGTTGTTTT
>NC_025697.1:5825218-5826546 GCF_000633955.1 Camelina sativa | reverse complement strand
TCCATTTGCTAACCATGTGAATTAAATACTGTTTTAGGTGAAGCAGATGATTTGTCTGTAAATTGTGGGGGTATTTCCATTTCCTGGAGAGGTGATGGAAAATATTTTGCGACTATGGGTGAGGTTTATGAATCCGGTTGTATGTCCAAGAAGATTAAGATATGGGAAAGTGATTCCGGTGCTTTGCAGTCTTCTTCAGAAACAAAAGATTTCACGCAGGGGATTCTTGAATGGATGCCGAGTGGGGCAAAAATCGCAGCTGTTTATAAGAGGAAATCAGATGATGGCAGTCCATCAATTGCTTTCTTCGAGAGGAATGGACTTGAGAGGAGCTCGTTTAAAATTGGTGAACCAGCAGGAGATGCTATGGTATCATGTAAAACTCTGAAATGGAATTCTGCATCNCAATTAGAAAGCAGCTACTGCCACCACAAACATCCTATTGAAACCAAAAAAACAATCACTACTGTAAAATCCAACTCTAGCGTAATAAGGGTTAAAGGCAAAAAAGGAAGAACCTTTGAGATAATTCTGAAACCAAAGCTATGAAAATGGGTGGGAAGCAGTCTTTTCAATAGACCCTTAGCTGCTGATTCTTGTACAGACCGAGTTGGTCGTAGAGAATTCAAACGGTCAAGCAGACTCTCGATAGTAGGATGTTGCTTTGACAAAGATTGAGAGTGACGAGCAAGAACCAACAACACAAACAACACCAGTTTGATCATGGAAAGCATGTTGATACTCGTCGTCACTAGCCAGGAAAAGGCTTATGATAGAGCATCACCAAGTGATCGATCTCTCAAGTAACAATGGCCGGATCATATTTCATCAGTNTTTTTTTTTTTTTTTTTTCTCTCTCTTTTTCTCATACACAAAAAACCGGAGTAAACCAAAATAAACCAATCTAACCGGATCTGTTTTCAATTTTATTGGAAATTAAAGGAAACAGAGAAGAGGACGCATTAGCCTGTGACTGTGTGTTTTATCTTGTGTTGAGTTAAACCCTAATAATATGAGTGCTACTTGAGTTTCTTCTTCTGGGGTTTTAAATCTGCTTCCTGGATCTGTAGCTCCGAAGTTTGTAGCGATTCGTACTTCTCTCCGTTATGAAAAATTTGAAGCTTTTCTCTGAGGTTCCTCAGAACATCCAATTCCATTCGACCGAAGAAGTTGTACAGTTCGCAGCCTATGACATCGATCAAAGTCGCTTATTTTTCGCATCTTCTGCTAATTTAGTTTACACCCTTCAGCTCTCTTCCTTTCAAGTAAGCCTGTGAATTCGTTTCCTCTTTTGGTTTAAAGATTGGTTTTTTAATTTCCCTTTGATT
>NC_025697.1:5814510-5823957 GCF_000633955.1 Camelina sativa | reverse complement strand
GGTGGAATTAGTTTGCTTATTAATGCGAGGGAATGGGAAGAGGCATTAAGGGTTGCATTTTTGCATACAGCAGATGGTATAACCTCAGTGAAGAGTTCTGCTCTGGAGTGTGCTAGTGGTTTACTAAGTGAATTCAGAGAATCAATAGAAAAGGTAGGAAAATATTTGACTCGCTATTTAGCTGTTCGGCAGAGACGATTATTGCTTGCAGCAAAGCTCAAATCCGAGGAGCGGTCTGTAGTTGATCTTGACGAGGACACAGCTTCAGAAGCAAGTAGCAACCTGAGTGGAATGAGCGCCTATACTTTGGGGTACATCCTTGCATTTGTCTTATTCTCTCAGTCTTTATCTATGTAGAATTTTTTCCTGCTGATCTTACATATTTAAGACAAACGGAGCTGAATTAGGTATTGATCGTTTTTAGAAACAGGAGCTCAGATTTGGTTTTTCTGATGACTTCATCATGTTTTCTGATTGTGTACTCGATTAACCAGCATCTAATTATATGCATGAAGATTCCAACATATATATTTTTGTATTGGTAAAGTGGTAAAATTTCGGGTGGGGGGTTTAGTGCATGATTGTTGAGCCTGCTAGCTGAGAGCTGACAATTGAAAAGAAGGTTGGGCATATTCTAGGTTTTGGTTAAGCATTTGTTGACAGGTTAAAAGTTCTCGGACATTCGGTAGAGAATTAACATTTTGCTAGGGAATCAAAGTCTCTGTAATGTAGTTGTTTTGTGGATTAGATAGGGAAACAGTTAACTAGTTTGGATCTAACCTAAAAGTTCTTGTTATCAATGCTATTGGTCCAGGACAAGGAGAGGTTCTGCTGCTTCAGTCAGCTCAAGCACGGCTACTAGCAGGGCAAGANTTTTGTACATCTTCTATGGTTGGATGTCCACTCACTTCTGTGTGTCTCTGCTTATGGTTCTAGCCACAACAAGTGTCTCTCTTCGGGAGCATTTGAGACAGAGCTTCATGGTTCTTACTTACAAGAAGTTGAAGTAGTCTGTTATGAGGATCATGTTCCTGATCAAGTGACTTGCTCTGGCTTCAAGGCTAGCGTTACTTTCCAGACACTTCTCGAATCACCAGTCATGGCTCTTGCCTGGAATCCTAGTAAGCGTGATTCAGCCTTTTTGGAGTTTGAGGGTGGGAAAGTGCTTGGATATGCGTCAAGGTCAGGAATTATGGAAACTCGTACTAGTGATGATAGTGTATGTTTTTCATCGACATGTCCTTGGGTGAGGGTGGCGCAGGTTGATGCTGGTGGAGTGCATAAACCCTTGATATGTGGGCTTGATGATATGGGTAGACTGTACATCAACGGGAAGAGCCTATGTAATAACTGTAGCAGTTTTTCACTTTATTCAGAGTTGGCCAATGAAGTGGTTACCCATTTGATCATTTTGACCAAACAGGATTTTCTCTTTATTGTCGATACCAAGGATGTACTGCAGGGAGATCTGGCACTTGGAAACGTGTACTTTGTTATTGATGGTAGAAGGCGAGACGAGGAAAATATGAGCTATGTTAATATTTGGGAAAGAGGTGCAAAAGTAGTAGGAGTCCTCAATGGAGATGAAGCTGCTGTAGTGCTACAGACTATGCGGGGAAATCTCGAATGCATATATCCCAGAAAGCTGGTCCTCTCATCCATTACGAATGTGTTAGCTCAACAACGGTTCAAAGATGCATTAAACTTGGTAAGGCGTCACAGAATCGATTTTAATGTTATCGTGGATCTATATGGGTGGCAGGCATTTCTACAGTCAGCTGTAGAATTTGTTGAACAAGTAAACAATTTGAGCCATGTTACAGAATTTGTTTGTGCGATGAAGAACGAAATGTTACAGAAACACTGTACAAAAACTTTTCCTTTTCCAAAAAGGGAGACAAGATTTTTCAAGTGAAAGATGGTTCCAGTAACAAAGTATCATCAGTTCTACAAGCAATTAGGAAGGCTCTTGAAGAACGTATACCAGAGAGTCCATCAAGAGAACTCTGTATTTTGACTACTCTTGCCCGAAGTGATCCACCAGCTATTGAAGAATCTCTTTTGAGGATCAAATCTGTTCGTGAAATGGAGTTGCTAAACTCTTCTGATGCTATAAGGAAAAAGTCTTGTCCATCTGCAGAAGAAGCCTTGAAACATCTTCTGTGGTTATTAGATTCTGAGGCTGTCTTTGAAGCTGCCTTAGGTCTTTATGATCTGAACCTTGCAGCTATTGTGGCACTCAATTCCCAGCGTGATCCAAAAGAATTTCTACCTTATCTTCAGGAGCTGGAAAAAATGCCCGAATCCCTGATGCATTTCAACATTGACATTAAATTGAAACGTTTTGATAGTGCTCTTAGGAGCATTGTATCAGCAGGGGATGGCTACTTTTCTGATTGCATGAACTTAATAAAGAAAAACCCTCAACTTTTCCCTCTGGGCCTCCAGCTAATCACAGATCCTGAAAAGAAACGAGCTGTTCTAGAGGCTTGGGCAGATCATCTCATTGATGAAAAACGTTTTGAAGATGCTGCCACTACGTACCTATGTTGCAGTAAACTGGAAAAGGCTTCTAAGGCATATCGTGAATGTGGTGATTGGAGTGGGGTACTCAGAGTTGGGGCGCTGATGAAATTAAGTAAAGATGAGATCTTGAAATTGGCATACGAACTCTGTGAAGAGGTCAACGCTCTTGGGAAACCAGCGGAAGCAGCAAAAATAGCTCTTGAATATTGCAAAGACATAAGTGGTGGAATTAGTTTGCTTATTAATGCGAGGGAATGGGAAGAGGCATTAAGGGTTGCATTTTTGCATACAGCAGATGGTATAACCTCAGTGAAGAGTTCTGCTCTGGAGTGTGCTAGTGGTTTACTAAGTGAATTCAGAGAATCAATAGAAAAGGTAGGAAAATATTTGACTCGCTATTTAGCTGTTCGGCAGAGACGATTATTGCTTGCAGCAAAGCTCAAATCCGAGGAGCGGTCTGTAGTTGATCTTGACGAGGACACAGCTTCAGAAGCAAGTAGCAACCTGAGTGGAATGAGCGCCTATACTTTGGGGTACATCCTTGCATTTGTCTTATTCTCTCAGTCTTTATCTATGTAGAATTTTTTCCTGCTGATCTTACATATTTAAGACAAACGGAGCTGAATTAGGTATTGATCGTTTTTAGAAACAGGAGCTCAGATTTGGTTTTTCTGATGACTTCATCATGTTTTCTGATTGTGTACTCGATTAACCAGCATCTAATTATATGCATGAAGATTCCAACATATATATTTTTGTATTGGTAAAGTGGTAAAATTTCGGGTGGGGGGTTTAGTGCATGATTGTTGAGCCTGCTAGCTGAGAGCTGACAATTGAAAAGAAGGTTGGGCATATTCTAGGTTTTGGTTAAGCATTTGTTGACAGGTTAAAAGTTCTCGGACATTCGGTAGAGAATTAACATTTTGCTAGGGAATCAAAGTCTCTGTAATGTAGTTGTTTTGTGGATTAGATAGGGAAACAGTTAACTAGTTTGGATCTAACCTAAAAGTTCTTGTTATCAATGCTATTGGTCCAGGACAAGGAGAGGTTCTGCTGCTTCAGTCAGCTCAAGCACGGCTACTAGCAGGGCAAGAGATTTGAGGCGCCAGAGAAAGAGTGGGAAAATTCGTGCTGGCAGGTATATATATACATCTCTTATGAAAAGTATTAATCGGTATCAATGATGAGCAAAAATGTAAATGAATAAATTTGAGGTAAAAATGCAGTGCGGGTGAGGAGATGGCTCTTGTTGATCATTTGAAGGGTATGCGGATGACCGATGGAGGAAAGAGAGAGTTGAAGTCGTTGTTGATATGTCTGGTAACACTTGGTGAAACGGAGTCTGCACAGAAGTTGCAACAGACTGCAGAGAATTTTCAGGTCTCGCAAGTAGCAGCTGTAGAGCTAGCAAACGATACAATGTCCAGCGAGAGCGTAGATGAAGAAGTTTATAGCTTTGAACGTTACGCTCAGAAGACGAGATCCACAGCACGAGATTCTGATACCTTTAGCTGGATGCTTAAGGTCTTCGTTAGCCCATGAAATTCTCTAGATCGGGTTTATGACTGAATAAGCTATATCAACAATAACCTTGTGCTTTTCAAACATCATCTACCTTTTTGGTTCTTTCCTATTTACTGTTTGACACACACTTAAAGAGATTAAGGTGCATCGGCTCCATTTTTGTTCGCGGCTTAGGTGTGTGTTCTTATTTGTTGTCCAACAACGTACGTCACGTGATGTGTTAAGAGGAGTTGTTTTCTGTCATAATTTTCTATTTTCAAATTCTATTGATGTAACTTTCTTTTTTAGCATCACATTAATTTCTTCTTCTTCTTCCTGTTTTGTTTTTTTTTTTTCTGAAGAAAACCGACGTACGTCATACGTTAACTCTATAAATATATCCTCGTCTCATCATATATATCACTAGAATTAATTTTTTCAATCACTATAAGTTGTTGAGCTCAAATATAATTATTCAAACTTTTGAGTAAAAATCTATATAAACACTAAACTAACTTTAAGTGATATATTGTTGACTATAATATTTATTTGTTTTATCTATTTGCGTGAGATTTTGTTATGTGGCTACAATGGGGTTGTCCAAGTGCATCATCTGTCACAATAGAATTTTGACCCAAGTCAAGAATGTCTAAATGGGAAAACGTTTAAACTTGACAATGAATATCCGTTCACTAAAAAAACATGTTCACACTAAAATTGATTTTTTTTAAAATGTTCATTTTTTCTATATTTTCTGACCATTGATTTTGTTTTTTAGATGAATTATCTTTTCCAAATTATTTTTCACAGTTTTCTCAAAAAAAAAATGTGACCTTTACAATATCTTTGTTTTAGATTAAAACTTTTAAATTGAGTTAAGTAATTATTTTTTTTGTCATCATTGAATCGACAAGACCAATCTCTACTACGGAGGATAACACGACTTAGTGGAGTTGAAATCTGGTGGGTTCGGTCGCAGAAGTGGTGCTGTAACCACTTGACTAAAGATATTTCTCTAATTTTTTATTTTTTATAAGTGAAATTTAATAATAAATCTTTGTAGTATATGTTTCTTAGAAACTAATGTTCCACTTCAATTTTATTTTCTGTTTTAGATTTTTATAAATACAATTACATAAATTATTTTTTTACTCCACTATGCATTAAAATCTTACTTCCATTCTAAAACTCACTAACCCATTATAAATTTTGGAATATGATCATTTTTTGGTTATAAGTTGAATAATAACACTATTACTATAACAAATTCATAGTATTATTTTAAATATTTTAAAATTTTCATTTATTTTACTTAATTCATTTTTATATAGTTATTATTTTTATTATCTACTAAAAAAATTAGGTTATTGTATATACTATTTTAAAATTGAATTAATTTTATTTAATTCGTTTTTATTTATTTTAAGTATTATTAATTATAAATAATAAATAAGCAATTAATGATTATTTAAAATAGTATTTTTAATGCAATAACAAAAAAAAATATTGATTAGGTGGATGATGATGTGAAGGAAGGAGAAGAGAGAAAAGTTAACTTTATATATATATATATATTGTTATCCGTATAATTAAAATGGAAAAAAAAAACTAACTAAAATACATAATACTTCAAATAAATAAATAAACATTCTTTTCTTAGAGCAGTTCTATAACTAATTAACTAATTAAGACTTTATAGTGCACTTAGAGTGTTTCTTGTCCACTTAATGATGTTCCTATGAACTCGAGGAGAGAAGAAGAAAACCATATGCATTTTCAAGTAAACCATACTTTTTGTATGACGAGTTATGTTGTGTGTTGCAAAATTATATTGGTAAATCCACTTCATATGAGTTTGTGTCACTTTCTTGTTTTGCTTTGTGGCGTATAAAACGGTCTCATAATTATTGGGATTACACAATATAGGACTCTAGTTTCTCTACATGCATGCATGTTAGGTCCCTATATCCCACCATAATAGTAATGCTATAATTATAGAGAAAAATCCATCAGAAGCCGTTGATAATGTGATTGGACTCATATAGATCGGTTTAGACGGTTACAAAATTATGTGACGAAGAAAATTTAAAATCGAAAACAATGGTCATATAAATAATTAGCGAAAGCGACTGAGATTAGTACTTGAAACTGCCAAATTAACTAAAGGTGGGTATGTTGACAAAAATTCAATTAAAGTGGTCCATGAGAATCAGCACCAAACCAATCAAGCAATTTTTACCCCTTAAAACACGAGTTTAGTGCTCCCATATTTCCTCTTTTTTAGGCAAATGTATTAATTTCCTTGCACTTCACTAATTATGTTTTTTTTTTTAAAATGCTCACATGAAAACGTTATGGGTGAGGCTTCAAACAGAATTTTATGTATAATACACACGCATACGATTTTATAGATATAACTTTTGTTTTCTTTCTTTTCCATGTAACAAAACCAAAACAACTCTTTTCTAACCATTCACATGAAAAAAGTTTTATGCAGCATAATGAAGCTTAAGAGAGCAAAGCCATTCATAGCTATTGTCTTCATACAGTGTTTGTACGCATTGATGTCTATAGTAGCAAAATTAGCTTTGAACGCTGGAATGAGCCCTCACGTTTTAGTTGCTTACCGGATGGCAGTTGCGTCAGTTCTCATTACTCCTTTCGCCTTCGTCCTTGAAAGGTTTGTTTTTCTTCTTCTTCCGGTTCAGACCTACACTACGAACTTAAAAATAATGGTTTCTTGTTATGGAAACGCAGGAACACAAGACCACGGATGACCTTCAAAATCTTGCTTCAAATAGCTATCCTTAGTTTATTTGAGTAAGAAGAAGACTTTGTCGTTTACACCATTTCCGATTCATAATGATAGGGTATTGCCTTGTGCTATGTATCCGTGTATGTAAATGTAAGTAACTCTGTTTTTAATGAACAAATGCAGGCCTGTGGTGGAACAAAACCTGTACTACTCAGGGATGAAACTGACCACTGCCACTTTCACATCGGCTTTGTGCAATGCACTTCCTGCAATGACATTCATAATGGCCTGCCTTTTCAAGTAATTAACTCTATCCCTCTATCTCACTCTAAACCAATATTATTTCCCATGCAAACATCATTGAAACGATTTTACTTGGTTTCTGTTTTCTTGTAAGGCTTGAGGAGGTAACAATCAAAAAGCGTCACAGCCAGGCAAAGCTGGTGGGAACCATGGTGGCTGTTGGAGGTGCAATGCTCATGACATTCGTGAAAGGGAATGTCATTGAGCTGCCTTGGACAAATAACTCAAAGGGTCTTAATGGACATTCAGATGCTATGAGGATTCCAAAACAGGACGATATAGCAAGAGGATCAATTATGCTTGTAGCAAGCTGCTTCAGTTGGTCATGTTACATTATTTTACAGGTAGGAACCTTTCCCTATACTTATAACAGCTATGTAAAAGGGTCAGGACAACCACGCCTCCGTTCCTCTGAATCTTGGTATCTACCTTAAAAAACAAACTTCAACTTATTTCTTGGCATAAAAACATTAACTGATAATACCTCTAGTGAACAAAACAGTGAAATCACGGAGAGTTGAGGTTACAGAGGAATTTATGTTTTTTTCAGGCAAAGATTCTGGCTCAATATCAAGCTGAGCTCTCGCTAACTGCTCTAATGTGCATTATGGGGATGTTGGAGGCTACTGTTCTGGGATTGATATGGGAAAGGAAAAACATGTCAGTCTGGAAAATCAAACCAGACGTGACGCTTTTAGCTTCAATATATGGGGTACATCAATTCTTATATCTGTAAAACCCTTTTTATGTGTGTGTATGTTTGCTGAAGAAAGAAGTTTTGTTGATTGTCTCACAGGGACTTGTCTCAGGGTTAGCATACTATGTTATTGGATGGGCGTCAAAGGAGAGAGGGCCTGTTTTTGTGAGCGCATTCAACCCGCTCAGTATGGTTCTAGTTGCTATTCTGAGCACCTTTATTTTCTTGGAAAATATGTACCTAGGAAGGTAACAATTGCCTTGATCTAAGACTACTATTGTGATAGATCTAAAAGCAGCTGAGAGTATTGATTATGGCCTCTAAATTTGCAGGGTTGTTGGGTCATTTGTCATTGTCATTGGGATATATTTGGTACTGTGGGGTAAAAGCAAGGACAAGGGAGGGAAGCTTCAACCAAACGCTGGGTGTGCAGAGACTGTGGTAAAGATTGACGAACAGAAGGTTCCCACGCCTGATAATAACCGAGTAGTACCCACCAGTGACCAGATAATGATCCCAACAAAGGCAACAGCTCGATCTCAGGAGTCAGTCTGAGACGCCGATTTTGTTCCATGATCTCTCTATATATACCGCTTAACATTTTTGATAGTGTTGATATGATGGTTTGCCAGAATAAGAGCAAGCATTGGTCTACAGAAGTCTCATAAAAGCTTAGAATTTTCTGTCCTTGCAGTACTTTGTACTTGAGTAAACGAACTAGACTTCATCATAGCAGTACACGGTTCTGATTTATTATATCAGAAGCTATAGTTACAGAGGGATTAAGAATGGATTTCACTTACGACAAAAAACCTTCCAGTTGATAACTTCTCTTCTCAAGAGGCCAAAGTGACTGCATCTTTCCCATAGATACGCTTAAGCTCAAGGCTGGCAACTTGATATGAAGCTGAAAAGAGACATAAGTAGAACAATGATTGGCTTTTGTATCTTGTTGTCATGCTCTAAGCAGCTATATCCTATTAAAATGTCTATGTTGCATTACTACCTTTCCAGATGTTGAAATTCTTTTGGTTGATATCAGATCCTGTGACATTTTGAATAGCATCGAACAACTTCTCCTGAGGTGAATTCTTCAGCTCTTGAACAACGCCATAAATGGTCTTTCCATTCTCAAAGTATATGTGGTTATTTGGGTGCTTTGTCTTGCAATTAGCATGCTGCTCGAACTCATAAGCATTAAGAACCTGTTGCACAGTTGAGTGTGTAAAATAAACAGATGACATCGATTTGTACCAAACAGACATAGCTACCAGTGAAATACTGAAACTATTTGTACCACGTTGCTTACTTTATTAAAGTTACAGTTGCTGCAACCACATAGATACCCAGTCCCCTTTATGATTCCTTTGAGATTTTTCTGCCAAATCATGTTTCAGTACATAGAAGATTATAATGGAAGGTTTCCTTCTCAAGACAGATAAAAGAAGAAACTGACCTCACGTGACCACGAATAGTACTTCACATTAACCCCATCAAACATTCCGGTTGACAACAAGGACTTCACATTTGAAGGAAATGTGTTTGTAGAACCCTTCTTAGCTGTCTTTGAAACATGACTTTTGGGCACGAGTAAGGTATCAACTCTAGGACTAGCATATAGGGGATTCCCAAATTCAAAAGACATGTTTTCCTCTGCTTCCAT